>NC_091742.1:5894200-6004200 GCF_043380555.1 Nothobranchius furzeri
TCACCACTGACAAGGCCTCAGCTCCCCTCCTCTCACTGCTCCAAACAAAAACTCATCCCTGTAGTTTATGATTAGCTGAGCTCAAGCCTTTAATTCTCCATTTATCTCAGCAGCTCTGAGTGGTGGGATTAAATATCCCCTCACTCCTCGTTTCCGCCCCTTTAACTGATGTGTTCCCGCCTTGCATACCTCTCTGAACATCAAAGACGCCCAAAAAGGGCAGCCTGACTTATCAAAGCTGGTCTGAACCCCTTTGGTCTCACCTTTCTGTTGCACGAGGTTTCTCCTCCTCTCTGCAACACATTCTTCATCATGGTCATTTAACTCAAACATTGCCTTGATTCTGGTGATGCTCCCTGTTTGAAGCTTCAAGTGTGCTGTTGCATAATGCAAGAGTCGACTTAAACCTGGTCTGTGTGTTTTTGGCTGTGTGAGTGTGTGTGAGTTTTAAAATAAAGGGGGTCCACAGGAAGCATCATAAATAAATAAAAAAAACAGACGATAGGAATCTGCTTTTGTGTTTGGACTCATGTGGACAGAGCAACGCGGACACCTTTAGCTACATCTGATCTGACAAAACTTCACAGGAGATTGTGTGAATATTTGAGTTGTAGCTCTAAACGGAGTGAAGTGAATACAAACAAACTTCAAAGCCAAAATATACGAACACACATGCACACAAATACACAGTCTGGTGAGCCTGAGGTGCTCTATGGGAACTTTCCTAAATTGAAGAGCAGAGTTCTCTTCCTCCTCCTCATTGTCTTCCTCCAAAGAGCGAGCCTAAACACAACCAGATGTGCCACCGTCGATTTTTGATGACACACACTCCTAATATCCACTCACACAACCACAAAGAGTTTTATGGAAAACTGGATTCTGCAGACTATGCATGACTTTAACATGCACACACACACTCTTTGAAGCGAAATAGAATACAGATCTAGAAATAGCTCACACTTTCCTTTTAGAAATATATACAAGCTATGTTAAATCCTATAATCACCACATGTGAGACTTCAGAACTCTGCAGCTGCTGAAAATCAAAAATATCCTCTTTTAAATACAAATTATACAGAAAGAGTTCTGGTCATAGAGAGCTGAAACCAATAATACGTACAGCAGGAACAAGGCAACCCACTTATCAGCTTAATAAAGTCATAACACAGCCAGTTCTGTTGGTGCAGTCATTCGTTTAAGACCAAAAGGACCAAAGTGAGTCAGCAAGTACAGGACAGTTAATCATGAGCAGTAGGAAAAAAACTTGTGTGATTGTCTTTTAATCAGCATGTAGCAACCCATAGAAGACTTTAACCCTCCCACTGTCTTTATGGGTGACCCAATGAGGAAAGTTGACCATTGAGAAGGATTGATGGTTTATCCCTTGAGGTCCACGTGGCAGGGGTGAGGTGGTGATCACTCCTCACCCCTGCATCTTAGAGAGAAATACTGAGTTGCATGTTTGATTTTGTTTGCTTCTAAAAGGCTTTTTCATGAATTTGATGTGACTAAAACCTCAGGTGATGAGGCTAATGGGCCCATACTATTATTCAAGGGTGCATAGTGGTTGTAAACCTTTAAACTAGAGCTTTAACATTGTTGCGTTAGAAGCTTGGCCAGTTTTGTGTTTGACACCACTCTGTAGCCCGCTGCTGACTAAAAATCGCACTTGATACTTTTGTTGAGTGGGTAGGTGTCTTATAAGGGGAAATCTTTACCTAATTTACATTCACTGTAATGCTAAAAGTTAGCATTTTCGGTTTTATAATCATAAATGAAAGGTACAAGAAGAAGTTAGCTTTTTTGTTGGCATTATGGCGGAGCCTGGAAGTAAAAGTAATACAGTAATGTCTTTGGAGGCAAAGCAAATAATTAAAACCAGAGTGACAGGTCTACATTAGTTTGAGGAAGCTAAAAAATTGTTGCCTGATAGTGACCTGGCTTTTGTTACTGGACTTCTAAGTAATACTACTTTTTGTCCAACGGTGTTTATTTTAGTTGGCTCATATTAGTGTTAGCTTGTTGTTAGCGCTAGCTACAGCAGGTTGCAGCAGAGTTGTTTACGACAGTTGTAACTTTCAACCAGTAGAGTGGAGGAGCAGGGAACTGCTCTGTGTTACTTTAGGATTTAATTATAAGAACAAACAAACCAATAAAAACACATAATGTAAATTTAAATGTGATTTCCTAAGTAATACACACACCCATGTGTCTACAGCAGGGGTGTCCAATCCTGGTCCTGGAGGGCCGGTATCCAGCAGGTTTTGTCGTTTTTCTGCTCCAACAGGCTCAATTCAGTGGTTGAAACACCTGTGCAGCAGCTCATCAGGCTCTGCAGAAGCCTATTAATTAGCTGCTGATTGAAATCAGGTGTGTTGAAACGGAGTTCAAACTAAAACATGCAGGATACCGGCCCTCCAGGACCAGGATTGGACACCCCTGGACAGACTTCCCACAATGGGGGTGGGGGATTTTATGACGGGGGGCTCTTTTGAGCTCAACACCAGCAGACTTTAAAGATGTTAATAGGGTAATGCTAAATTTATGCTTCACTGTTACTCTATTTAAATATGTTAATAACTTTCAAGCAGAGTCATCACTGGTGGCTTGTGCAGCCTTTTTTCGGCTTTGCAGATAAAAGCAGCAGGCTGTGTAAAAATAAAGGTGTGGAACACTGAAAACCCATTTTATGATTATTTCTGATTATATTTGGTGACTCAAAGTTTTTTATACAGGCTGAACATGAAAATAGTCTCCAACACATCTCCAGCATTAGCTTCTGATAGAAAATAGACGGTGAAACGCTAGGATTGAAAATCCTGACAGATTTACGTCACACTGTCACTTAACATTCATAGACTCAACCATCTTGACTCATGACGGGGAAGACTGCTGTTGATTTAGCATCCATGAAACAGCAGAGAATGTTTCAACTGGTATAAGCTAACCATTAGCATAAGCAACTCTACCACACAACAGAACTCCTCCAGGCTTGAGTTATTTGTGGAGATAAAACATCAACGTTGCAGAGCAAATGGAGTCAGTGGTAGATTAAATTCAATTCAAAAATACTTTATTAATCCCAGAGGGAAATTGATTGCTGTAGTAGCTCAAAATAATAATAATAATAATAATCAAGTCATCAAAAAGTTATTGTTTATTACAATGGCCGTTGGCAGGAAGGGTCTCCAGTAGCGGTCCGTGTTGCAGCAAAACTGAAGAAGCCTCTGACTGAAGACACTCTTCCGTTGTCGGACAGTCTTGTGAAGGGAATGCTCAGGGTTGTCCATCATTTTCTTGATTCTCTGGAGAATCCTTCTTTGCATTATCTCCTCCAGTGGTTCCACAGTCGTCCCCAGAACAGAACCAGCCTTTTTTATTAGGCTGTTGAGCCTTTTCAGGTCCCTGCTTCTGATGCTGCTACCCCAACAGACGATGGCTGAAGAGATTACACTCTCAACAACAGACTTGTAGAAGATCTGCAGCATCTTGCTACAGACATTGAAGGACCTAAGCGTCCTCAGGAAGTGCAGTCTGCTGTGCCCCTTCTTGTAAATGGCTTTGCTGTTCTTTCTCCAGTCCAGTCTGTTGTCCAGGTGAACTCCAAGGTATTTGTATTCCTCAACCACCTCCACTTCTTCTCCCATGATGGAAACAGTGTTGGACTCCACCCTGTTTCTTCTGAAGTCTAAAATCATCTCCTTTGTTTTGTTCACATTCAAGGTCATTCATGTTGCTGTTAGCCAATCAGAGGTGAGATATCAGGAAATATGACCTGCCTGACCCTCTTCTGGGCTGTTTTCCCCACTGAGACCGACAGGGTCAAAGGTCACGCCAAGATTCCTGATGGAAGGTTTGGTGTGAGAAGCAAGCTGACCAAGAGAGTCTCTGACTTTGGGAACCAGCTTGTCTGGGGTACCGATGAGGATCTCAGTCTTATCTTCATTCAGCTGTAGAAAGCTCCCAGCCATCCAGGTTTTGATAGTCTAAGCAGGTGTGTAACAGCTGCAGCTTAGACATCTCATGGGGCTTAAAGGAGATGTACAGTTGGATGTCATCTGCATAAAGATGGCAGGAGATTCTTTTGAAGGAGCTCAGGATGTGCTGAAGAGGAAGCAGATACATGAGGAAGAGCAGAGTCCCCAGCACAGAACCTTGTGGGACACCATGGGTAAGGGAGGTGGTGGAGGACCTAAACTAGGAGACGGCCACAGAAAAGGAGCGCCCAGAGAGATAAGAGGAGAAACAGTCCAGAGTAGATCCTGATAGGCCTACCCAGTCTGTTAGCCTATCCAGTAGCAGGTGATGGTCAACAGTGTCAAAGGCTGCAGTCAGGTCCAGCAGGACCAGAACAGAACAGTCCCCTGCATCACTGTGAGTCAGAAGGTCATTAGAGACCCTAAGAAGAGCTGTTCCAGTAGAAGGAGCTCTACGAAAACCTGACTGGAAGCTATCATAGATGTTATGTTCATCAAGAGCAGCTGTGAGTTGTTTAGCCACAACCTTTTCCAAGATCTTGGAGATGAACGGAAGTTTAGAGATGGGTCTGAAGCTGCTATGGAGAGAGGGGGCGAGACTCGGTTTTTTAAGAAGCGGGTGGATTACAGCGTTCTTAAAGTAAGCAGGGACCTGACCAGAAACCAGAGAAGCATTAATTATAGAGAGCACGCTGGGACCGATGGACTGAAAAGCACTTTTAAACAAAGATGAGGGTAAGATGTGGAGGGGGCATGCAGAGGTCTTCATAGAGTTAACTAGTTTGGTTAACTCAGGCAAAGAAACAGGAGCAAAGCTATCTAGGATGACGGGCCTGGTTGGAGTCGGGAGAGGCAGCGATAAGGCTGAAGGAGAGATGCTAGATCTAACCTTATTGACTTTGTCCACAAAGAAAGACAGAAAGTTCTCACAGTCTGCAACAGAGTGGATGGAGGCTGTAGGAGAGGCAGGAGAGACGATACTGCTGATGGTGTTAAACAGCACCTTGGGGTTCCCTTTGCTCTGGGACACCAGGTTGGAAAAATAGGAACCCCTAGCGTCTCTGACTGCATAGTTAAAGGATGTCAGAAGATCCTTTAGGTGCAGCAGATGGACGTGGAGATGGGTTTTCTTCCACAAACGCTCAATTTTTCTGCATTGGCGCATCAGGCTGCGAAGGCTGTCATTAAACCAGGGAGTAGGGTTCACTGCAGGAACTGATCTGGTTCTGACAGGACAGACGTTGTCCAGAATGGAGAGGCAGTGCTCGTTAAACTGAGAAGTTAAGGAATCTGGGTCGTTATCAGAAGAACAGGGTGGATCAAAAGCAGCAGAAAAATTGCTAGCTGTGCTCTCATTAAGAAAACGAGAACTAACCAGACTGCGAGCAGGAGGTGGGGACGCAGAAATTGACAAGTTAAAGAAAATGCAATGGTGATCTGAAATATAAATGTCCTCAGGACAAACACTAACAGCATTTAGACTCAGGGTAAAAACAAGGTTTAGAGTGTGCCCCCTGGTGTGTGTGGGGCCAGAAACATGCTGGGTAAAGCTGAAGGTGTCCATAAGGCTGGAGAAATTCATGGCAAAGAGATCGGAGGGCTCATCAACGTGGATGTTAAAGTCACCAACAATCACCAGTCTGGACAGCTTCACAGTGGAGGATAGAGTCACTAAACTCCTGAAGGAACAACAGCCAGGCCTCCACCATGACCAGAACCCCAGGGCTGGCTAAGAAAAGAGTTCAATCAGAGCAGAATAATCAGATGTTTGCTGCCAAACTTCAGTCAGAAACAGAAAATCCAGGTTTTTAGAGAGAATTAAATCATTGAGCAGGAAGGAATTATTGTTAACAGAGCGGGTGTTTAATAGAGCCATGCTGAGTGAGGTGGAGGAATCAGAAACTATAGAAACAGTTGGAGTTAGTGGTCCAGTGGTTTCTAAATTAGCAGGATTAGATCCACAGTGTTTGTAAAAACCACTTATGGAGGGAACAGGAGGAGAAACCACTGAGGAATGAGGATAAACCAACTTTAAAAAACTTGGAC
Source organism: Nothobranchius furzeri (assembly GCF_043380555.1). Taxonomy (NCBI): domain Eukaryota; kingdom Metazoa; phylum Chordata; class Actinopteri; order Cyprinodontiformes; family Nothobranchiidae; genus Nothobranchius; species Nothobranchius furzeri. The sequence goes on from NC_091742.1 coordinate 5,900,224, forward strand.
GGAGAAACCGCGCCGCAACGCGGCCTGGCGGGAATGCGGAAGTGGCGCTCAAGTCGCCAAACAAAGGACAAGAAGTTAGAAGATCACGCGATGTTTACTAGATAAACCACGCTTTAAGAGAAGTCTTATTCTCACTGGGATTCCTGCTCGTTTACCTCTTTTCCTTCGACGTTTTCCCGGGACCGGACAAACATCGCTGGAGGCGCCCTGGTTGGAATCGTCGTTTGGCTCCGGGCCAGTGCGCCACTCAGATAAACAAACAGGGAGGTACGTCCACGGTGCATCTTGGGCGATCGTGAACGAACGAAAGGATAAAAGAGTCTGGCGATCATAGGAGATGGTAGCAGGGACACTACTGAAGAGGATCGCAGACAGGAGCAAGGTGGAAAAGAGGAAGTTAGTGGAGAAAAGTTTGAAAAAGTGGCCGGTGACTACGGCTAAACAAATACGCTTTCCTGGATTTCTTCAAAAATGGGGATTGGTCATCGATAAACCATAATCAGTCAACTTCTAAATATGAATAAACATTAAATCTATGAAATTTATGCTGTTCAGGCTAAACCACTTTGTGAGTTGTCACTAAATTCAGTCCTCATGAGCCACTACCCTGTGCTAACACACCTGATTTAAACGGTTACATTACCTTCTCAGCGTACTCACAAGATTTGCAAGAGCCTGATTTGAAAAGATGAGTCAGTGGATGAAAACATCCAGAACATGCAGGATTGTGGTCCCGAAAGGCTGGATTTGGTGGCCACTGCTCCACTTGATGAAAATAAAAACACCAACGTCCTCACTGACAGTGGGATTGTGCAGAAGATGATGACCAGAAGTGGAATTCAAATGTGTTTCCAGATTTCAACACATCTTGTTTTCTCAAATACAGAACATGTTGACATGCCAGTTGAATGAGAAGGCAAAGATACTTTTCATTCATTTTTGAGTGAAGCACAAAAAAAAAAATGCCAAGAGGCCATTTTGCTGTTTATATGAAGAACTTTGAACCATCTCCAGAAAACCAGTTAACAAATTATGATGCAGACAAGATCGAGTAAACAACAAATCTGATTATCTGGAACCAAATTATCATCTTTATCCTGTGTTTGTTTATTCTGGATCCAAGATAATGATGTGGAAATAACGTGGGCCGCAGTCAAACTTTGCTTCAACAACAACTACTGTATTTTGGGAGCATGTGACACAAATTCTGACTTTTTTGTTGGGCGTGTTTGTGGCCAGACAGTTGCTGTGTGGGATTGGGGGTAATTGCAGTTTGGTAGGGAGGGAATGTAATGTGTTGAGGAGGAAGTGCAGGAATGCAGCTTATTATCATGGGACATGATCATGCAATCATTTTGTGGGATTCAGACAAATGAAGAGTGGGTGTAGAATAACAACTGAATCACACAGACACAAGAAGCAGTGAGTCAGTAGAGAGCAGAGAAGCGAGTTCAGGTTTGGGTGAAGTTCAAGTTTCTCTGGAAAGTTTAATTCCTCTTCACGAAAACATCCTCACCTTGAAAATATCGCTGCAACCTTTAATAATAACTCACTGCCCTCATTTAAGGCTATTTTTATGGTTGTGTGTGTGTGTGTGTGTGTGTGTGTGTGTGTGTGTGTGTGTGTGTGTGTGTGTGTGTGTGTGTGTGTGTGTGTGTGTGTGTGTGAGTGTGTGCACACTCTAAAATCCAAACCAGCTGTATAGACAGGATTTGACATGCAGAGGAAGAAAGTCAGCTGAGAAACAAACCACACAGATTTAAGACTCAGATCTTTGACATAATCTAATCCAGCAACACAACATTCAAATTTAAAAACCCGAGGTAGGAAGAAGCAAGCTGCAGAATTCCACGTATCTAAAGAAATTTGCTTGATTAAATGGAAGCAGAACTAAAACAGTTCCAAAAGCAGCAACTGCTTGAAATTCCAACATCAACTTAAAAATGTTAAAGCTTCTGCCAGTGGCTCATAAGGTAGCCAAGGGGACCACACACCTGTCTCTTACATCCTGACAGCCTCAAACCTTTGTATTGTAAAAAAAAATAATAATAATAAAATAAAAAGTTACTTCTACAGGTGTCTTGATGGTGTTTTATCTCAAATATATGATTTAAAAAGACATTTTGCTTCCAGTTTTGCAGAAAACATCTTATGATTCATAATATAACTGGTCTACTGAAGCTTTGAGTATTCTGTCTACTCTTGAATGGATCAGAAAAATAATATAAATATAATGTCTACATTTTGATGCTTATTTTGCTCTGAAAGGTTCTGGAAGCTTTTAGTCAGCTGAGCTTTCAAAATCTCCAAAATCAATCAAAACCGTCATGAGTGATTGTGCAAAATCTATGAAAACACAAATCAACGCAAATTCAATCACAAAGTTTGTACTGTATCTGAGCTCCAAAGGAGGTGGAGTTTCCTCACTTGCTTTCGCTAATGAAATTCCTGTCAGCTTATTCAAAATGTCACTATACTCATAAGCACATTATTCCTGATTTAACCTCATATTTTGATATGTAACTTGCATGACTTTAAAAATATAATCGGGATAAAATCTCAAACAGAATAGTTGTACAAATATTTTGCACCATTAAAGTAACACTAAACCGTTTTTTAAACTTTAAGATAGAGCTTTAACATTGATCTCAGGGATTGAGTTAGAAACTTGACCAGTTTTATATTTAACACCACTCTGTAGCCCTCTGCTGACCAAAAACTGCACTAGATAGTTTTGTTTAGTGGGTAGATGCCCTATGGAGGGTGCTCTTTACCTGCTTTAAGGCTGTTAGCTTTTATGCTAGCAGCTAGCTTTTTCAGTTTGCCGATCAGCAGTAAAACCACAAAAAGAGGAAAAAGAAGAAGTTTGCTTTTTCTATTGGTATCATGGTGCAACCTGGAAGTAAACGTAAGAGAGCGTTGTCTTTGGAGATGAAGAAAAGGGCTAAAACCGGAGTGAGCATCGGCGCAGCCTACATTAGCTTGAGGGAGCTAAAAAAAGGCTACTAATTCATGAACTACCAGACTTGTAAGTAATAATAGTTTTTGTTCAGCAGTGTGGATCTTTTTACTTCGTGGTTTATTTTAGTAATAGTTGCCTCATGTTAGTGTTAGCTTGCTGTTAGCACTAGCTACGGCAGGCTGTAGTAGCAGGGTGGTTTTTAATTCCACTTTCAACCAGTAGGGCGTCAGAAATCTCTCTTTGTTGCTTTAAGTAAAATGAATGGACGTAAAAAAGACCATCTACCTTGGAGACAAAGCACTCTGCAATGGCCACCGGGTCTGCATTGCACTTCTCAAGATCGTGAAGAAGATCCCTGAAACAGACATCCCAGAAATCAGTAAAAAAAAGTTCTAGAATTATAAAAAAAAAGAATAAATTATGTAGGATTTAAGACCTAATTTCCCTGCTTGCCAGGATAAACAAATATTAGAATTCCTTTGAATTTCAGGATGCTTTTGGGGAATGAATAATTGACCACGAAACAATAAGGAAACTTCCATGAATTGAAATATCCAGCCTCCATGGGTAGCTGTGTTTAGCTGTGTGGAAACGCTGTAAAAGTTACTGTTTCACGGTTAAACTGTGAGGTCATTCTGACCGCCTTGTGTTTCCTTTCACTGGTCAGTTTGTCAGCGTGCAGCTGCTGGGAAATGAATAGGTGGGAGAAAATGTTTGTGTCTCCAGATCACCATGAACACTGCTCAGCTAGCCACATCTTCTGGGTTTAGAAACCACAAGTGCAGAGGAGGTGCGGGAGGAGGAAAACACACCTGGATGCTGGAAGAAGGCCCTTCCCAGAAATAAAAAATTGGCTCAGACTCTGTTTGGTCTCAGTTGTTTAAAGTTACCTGTTAAAGTGGTAGATGTCGCTGATGTTGCCAAAAAGTGAACCTTTATCCTCGGAGCTCAGGGCCAGCCGAGACTGGTTACTGATGCACTCCATGTAGTCCTGTAGAGATAAAAATAAATTAGACCATCTTTACATCTATACCCCATTATTAAATTTGCTGATTTTGTTTCTGCAGCTTTCAGCTTTCCTTGACTCTGCTTAATGCCACTTTCAACAGAGAGTACTGAATCAGAAAAGACAAATCTCCACATAAACTGAAGCTTCTTTGTTGTTTTTCATTCAGAGTTAACTCAAACAAGTTGTGTGATGTTACGATATTCTTCCCAGTCCCGAACACAATCATCTTTCGATCATCTCCAGCCCCTAAAAACAGATAACTGGTGCTGCTGGATTTCACTTTCATCCAAAAACAAACTTTTGGTAACAAATTTGGAATCATACAGATTTAAGAGTGTGGGGAACACTACAACCCCCAAAAAGTCTGCCCTGCAAAAATTAAGTGGAAGGTGGACCAGAGAGAGACGGAAACAATGTTCCTGTTCAGGCTACATTTTCATCCCCATTGTTCTGCAGCAGAGAAGAATAAATGGATCAGTAACTCAACAGACATCCTTTTGAATCTGAAGATGTGGCATTTAGGCTGAAGAACCCAGATGATCTACTTCTCTATTCCACTGCATCAATATAAGCAACGCCCAACTACTCGCCACCCTGTAGCTGGTAAATCACTGGGCTGCAAATACTGTTTACAAATTGGAAATGACATTCTCGAAGGACTTTCCAAAATGTCTCAAAGTGTTTGCGAAGTTTCTCAATTATACCATCAAAAAAGCCATGCTGTTGCTGCAGGCATCTGGTGTCAATTTCAGTTGTGTCATAAAATCTGAGACAGTTTTGGGAGGGGGTAAACAAATTGCTGACAAAATGATAATGAATTGAGAACAAATGGAGACACTTTTTTTATTAGATTGCAACAAGAAAGTTTGCACAACAGCAGCAACCGTTTTGCAGTTACATTACCCCCCCCCACACACACACACACCACCACCACCACCACCAACAACCCGTGACCCGTTCATACACGTGACGCATTTAGTTGCCTTTTAAGTGAAGTTCCAAATGATGGTTTAAACATTTCTCGTGTGTCCAACTAGCTGCAGCCCAGTGAGAAACTGGCTTGAGATCTTAAAAAACAACGTCCTAGGCATCAGCAGAGCAGCAAAGACAAAATCCATCCATCCATCCTTTTTTTGCCGCTTATCCGGGGTCGGGTCGTGGGGGCAGTAGCCTAAGTAGAGAAGCCCAGACTTCCCTCTCCCCAGCTCCTCCGGAGAATCCTAAGGCGTTCCGTAAGACATAGTCTCTCCAGCGTGTCCTGGGTCTTCCTTTAGATTTCCTCCCGGTTCGACGTACCCGGAAAACCTCCCCAGGGAGGCGTCCAGGAGGCATCCTTACCAGATGCCCGAGCCACCTCAACCGGTGTTGGTACAAGATCTGCTCGGGTGCAAGATCGGCTCGGGGTCCGTCGACTGCCGATGACGTCAAAGTAGTTGATTGGCTGAACATGAATCTTACGGGATTACGTAATCATGTTACATTGTTATCACGTTACGTTGTTATCATGTTACGTTGCTCCAGGCAAATCTTTCTGTTGGAAAGATGGACAACTTTTACAAAGAAATCCATCATTACCTCTTTGAAAATACACTTTTAGCATAGAGCTGCATGTATATTAGGGCTGAACGATTAACTGCATGTGCAATTAAATTGCGATGTGACAAAAGGAGATTTTCTAATCGCAAAGGCTGCAATTTGGCAGCGAGTGGTTAGCGCAATGCTAATATACGTGGAAAAACCCATAGGAATGCTAATGCTAATATCACCGATTACATTCTTACAAATTATGAATTAGAAACGTGCCAAATGATTACATTTGGAGTCTAATAGAAAGTAAAACTACCATCAATCAAATAAGTACAGACAGGTATTTTAGTAAAGTCAGAAAACTTTTAACTCCAGAGTTTTGGCTAGCAGCTATGAGCGTACCTGAACTATGCATGGACAAGACGTCAAAAACTCTAAACACAAAATACTTCAATAAACGGGACACACTTCTTTCCTGCAAATACAATTTCACAGGTGTTGCTAATACAGGTGCTAATACACCTGCTAATACAGGTGTTGCTAATCCCTTCAAGGGATGTGCTCAAAGAGGAGTTCAACATTATGAATAAAATATAGTGTTTTATTTTACAAATACCATTATAAACACAAACTTACGTCTTAAGAAACATTATTTTAATAACGAAACAGCTAAATTCTTTCCAACAGTATAGATGTGTAGTGTATTTTGTCTGAGTGGCTTTGCCGTACTTTGACGTCATCGCAGTCGAAGGACCCCGAGCCGATCTTGTACCGACACTGGCTCCTCGATCTCAAAGACGAGATGTCTCTCTGATTTGAACTGTTGCCTGTACAGCTCTAAAAATTTGATGCCTCTTGAAGAGCATTAGTAAAATCTGCACAGCCACTACAGGTGTCCATACTGCGATACTGGTGCAACATATTCAGGCTGGGAGGGATCACGCACCGTCTGCCTCTTTTATAAAATGTCTCCTGCTTGTCTGTCTCAGTCAGAGCTCTGACGGTATCTGCTCCTGCAGGCAACCAAAAGCTGCCTACCCGAGTCCTGACCAAAAGGCTATTACAGTACACAAAGAGAACACACACACACACACACACACACACACACACACACACACACACACACACACACACACACACACACACACACTTCAAATGCATAGCCACATGTGGGATTATTGTTCAGGTGGACAAAGGGATTTGATGGCAGCTCAATAACCTGAATCTGGACAGTAATAAAAAGCACCAGGCTGAACTCACCGTGCACAAACACACCCAGAAATCATTTCATGCACCTGCAACGCTGTTTAAGGCTCAGTGAGAGGAAAAGGAGAGGGAGGTTCACTTTTTACTGTCTGACGTCTGTTTACTTCACATCCAGTCTGCTGACTTAGTTTCTGTTCCTATTATCACTTTATTATCTATTATAATCATTTGGAGCAGAACTCAGAAAGGCAACGATTCATATAAAGTTACCAAGTTTCATTTTTTGCTTCATGCTTGGATGATTTAGTAGATCTTTATATAATAAATGCATGGAGGTTATGTCATTCTGCAGGTTCTGAAGGACCACCATGAAGGAAACTAGTTTTGACTAATAGTAGGAAGTGCTAGTTGCTTTGGATCTGCTCTATCCACAGGTTGATTCTCCTAAGGGCTTTGCAGAAGCCACATAAGACCATACAGTCAGGAGAAATGCAGTTGTAAAACTCACCTTTGACCGTAAGCTGATGCGGCACATTCAAATTTGACTCGTTTGACTGAATTAGAAAGAGTAAATGTTCTAATAAATTGAGTTGATATTTCATTTTAAGAAACATTAAAAAAAACAGGCTACTGCTAACCAAAAGGGTTCATGACACTACCTAAATGACATCATCGCTTAGTTTGTGTATTCCCCATGAGTATGTTAACTATAGGAGGGAGGAATTACGTTGTAGAGAGAAAAACTGGGTAAAAACATCCTTTGTGTAGAACTTGATATCAACAAGCAGCAGGTTCATGCTTGTGTGGTTCCTTTGCTTTGGAGGAAAATCATTTCCTATACTGACTGCAGCTGCATGAGGACTGAGCTGCCAGTGAGTGCTTTGGGATGGAGGAATATGCTATTTCAACACATTCTCACACCCGAAGCGTCGAAAACTGACGCAGGGTGAACAAGCATTTGTTTCCAAAGCGTTGGGAGCCGATGCACTGTGCCAGAGCGTCGTTGTCCGACTGCCGTGGGAAAATGGAGATTTCACCAAATTCTGACCTTTATCCTCTTGCAATTTAACCTTCCCCCCACCCACACCCTAACCTCAACACTCATGCTCTTTCAAAACTTTACTCCTCATTATTCCTTATCTCAAACACAGTTATCAGGAAGTATAGAATGAGAAACAGGGTTATAGTTAGGATGGGGGTGAGGGGTAGGTTAAATAGCAAGAGGTTAGAGGTTAAATGTCGATGAAATGTGCGTTTTACCGCGGTCGTCGGAAAATGGCGCTCTAGCACCGCGCGTCGAAAACAAACGCTTGGTCACCCATCGTCAGTTTTGATGCTTCAGCTGTGAGAACGTATTGGCTATTTTCTGTCGTTGTGGCTAGATGGGTCTGAATAATTTGCTAAATTCAGTTGCTATGTTTGCTCCACCATGCTTGCTAGTCTGTTAGTGGTGCATTTAAACAACAAATATCAGTTCTTTGATGGCTACTCAGCTATGATGCGTTCAAAGACGTTGGATTATCTGATTGTTGCATTCCTAATTTCAGTTAAAGCAACTGACGGCAAATGCCAGAGTTGTTTTCTTGTCCACCTGGGTCGGAGTTTAAGAGACAAAATGTCACAATTCAGCGGTTTGAGTTACAGAAGGGAACAAAGCTAATCCTCGCTACAGGCCGGTTGGTTCAGCTGTGGGTCACATCAGGAGGTCATGTTTAGAATTTGTTGACCATCAGTCAGTAATATGTAAGGTGATGCTTTATTAGCCACGGGGTCAAAGATCTGACCTGACCTGACCTGATCACTCAGCACACTCAGCCTCGGTGAGCTCAACAAAAGGCTGTTCTCAGATCAGCCATTGGACACACCTGAGGTTCACTCCCAACCAGAGCATCAAACGCAACTTGTCTAAACCTGAAACCTTCATGTGTTAATCATTAACCTGAAGCAGTCTTTCCTCAAATTGAGGTAGGAAGCTAAAACTCCAGACAAGTGCACATCTTCTCTCCTTGATGATTTCCACAGGACATCTGGTGTTTACAGATCATCTCTAAAATTCCAGCTCAACTTCAGATGTCATGAGGTCTAGATTAGAGGTTTCTCTCTAATGTTGTTTGTGGATGATGGATTGGGCTCGTTACACACAGAGAGATGGTCAAACAGAGGAAATGAAACAGCAAATACACAGAAATGCTCGGTGAGTCTGAAAATAGCCCAGTGCAACAACAGCTCTGCTGATGGACGATATACAGGTGAGCCCAGGGGAGTCTGGGTAAATATTTGTGTTAGGGCTGTTGCACCTTTATTTTGTCTTGCAGGTAGCAGCTTGGTCAGGGACTCACACAGGACTGTTGTGATAATAAATTGGACTGATGCTGTGCAACTGCGAGGTTTAAACCTCTTCACAGATACAATCAGCGCAATCTATCCCATTTGTGTTCATGCTGTAATTAAATGAGCGAAGACAGACTAGACGCTTGTCCTTTCTGAAAGAGCTGCTTCTGCCATGGGAGTATTTGTCCAAAAAGCAGGGTGGTCCAATTCACTAATGGCTCCAAATGATGATGTCCGGTAGTTAATAAGAGCAGCTTCGAAGATCTGCTCAGCGTTTTTCTAGCCTACTTTGGATATTGAGCTTCGTTGTTGAATCTTTTCCCACAAAACTGACTGAATTGCACAAAACGTACAGGCAGAATGCACAATGTGTCCCGTGCATTTCAGTTAGAGGAAAAAAAGAAGAAGAGCTGAACAGAGAAACAAAAGCACTGGCGAAAGAAAGGAGAGCGAGCTTTGATGCAAACCACTACACCCAACCCCCAACAAAGACACTCAAAACGCTGACTAGAGGCAATGTGTGTTCTCACAGTTCAAAGCCAACTTCACAGAAAGAGCACATTTGCTCGAGCGTGCATGCAGCACATGTGCGTTTGTGAATTCGGGACAAAGGTGAAGGTGTCATGTAGCTCGGCCAAACCCCCGCCTGCAGGTGGACTAAAGGATTCCCAGCAGGCGGCCAGCAGCGAACGTCATGTATGAGAGCAAAACGTACGCGCCAAGAGGATATAAAGGTTTAATGTTCCTATCTGAAAAGAGTCAGGTCAGGACTGACATGTCTTAATGATGGTCCGGGGTCAGCAAAGAGGTGTTTCCCTGGATTTTCTTCTTTTTCCTTTACATTTTTACAAATTAGGACTATGAAAGGCAAAACCATATGCTCCAGTTTCACCTACAATGTCCTCTTGTGTGAAAGCAGCTGCGCCCATTAGTTGTGTCATGGTGTTATGAAGAATGATATGAGGTAGTTTGGTGTACAGTTGTAGGTTTTAGATATTTGACCTTTATTTAAAGGTGTGGAACACTCATTTAACACATGTGCAGTGGTCTCTCGTAGGAAGGAATGCCTTGTAAGTCGTACTCTGGGGAATAAAAGCCCAGAAGCGCCTGTATCAGCACAGATAATTCAGCTGGAGGAGAAAGTAGCTTCAGATAAAAGGATTTGGAGGTTTATTTCCTGATAATTGGACATCTTGCCTCTGATTGGCTAGCAGCAGCGTGACTCTACAACTGACTTGCAACACTGATGTTTTATCTCTGCAATTAACACAAGCCTGGAGGAGTTTTTCTGTGTGGTGAACTTGCTAATGCTAACGGTTAGCTTCTACTGGCCGAGACGTTCTCTGCTGTTTCCTGGACGCTAAACCAACAACAACGTTCCCCATCATGAGTCAAGATGGGTGAATCCATGAATGTTAAGTAACAGTGTGACGTAGATCCGTCAGGATTTTCTAATCCTAGAGTTTCACCGTCTATTTTCTATTAGAAGCTAATGAAGGAGATAGGTGTAGGAGACTATTTTCATGTTCTGCCTGCATGAAAAAGTCACATTGACCAATTATAATCAGAAATAATCCCCAAAAAAGAGCTTTTCAGAGTTAGTTCATTTTCATGTTATTGTGGATTTTTGGTAAATACCTCTACGATGCTGTGTAGATCTTGGACATATGTTCTCTCTGTGTCTAGTATCTCCTGCACCACGCGGTCCACATACGTCCTGGGTCCCTGACTCGTCCTCTCTTCTCCATCTAGACTCTGCTCAGTTTCTGAATGTTCTTTTCCAGTCTTTCTTTCATCTTCCTCTTCACACCCCAGCTGCCTTGCTGGAACCAGCTCCAGCCGAATGGCCCCAGAGTCACGATCCAAGGTGACGGGGGCCGAGACGAGGGTGGACCTGCTGCCTAGGGAGCAGTGGCTGTCCCGGGATGAGGCGGAGGAGGATGTGGAGCTGTAGCTGATGGGCCGATCCACACTGTCAGGAGAGGAGTCCATGCTGATGGCGGAGCAGTGGCGCGACGAGGCGTGGCGGAAGGCCGGGTTACGGAGGCAGCGGCCTGGGATGTCAACGGAGCTCAGGACCGATCCGGAGTCCGGGACTTCGGGAAGAGGAGGCAGCACATCAGGCAGGTAGCTGCAATCGTCTACAAACAATAAAAGGAAAGACTCATTGTACCTGTTGTTTTTCAAATACGAAACATTCAAATGACATTTTTTTTACAAGTTAGATGCAAATATTTAAGGATCTAGTAAAACATCTGTACAGACATAAACTTATTTTCTTATTTTAATCAAACCTCCCAATAATGCAGAGTGTTCTACAGACTCCAGCAAAAGAAACGTTTTAATGATTTTTCAGGAAATTCAGCCTGTCTTTGAATGCGTTGTCAATATTTCACTGGTTCAAGCTCAACCATGTTTTTAATTATTAAAATTTTTAATTCATATAACAGGCAACCCGCATCAGGCCAGCTCCACGTGTCATTGGACTTTATTGTTGTTTTCTGTTTGGTGAACAAAGTTTATCTGTTAAATTATTATTTTGGAACAAAATACTGCATGAACTACATTTTCTTGTGCTCACCACAACAGAGCTGCACTAAAGTCTGCTGAGCAGAGCAACATGCTTAAAAAGGTTAATTTCTTGATATTTCCCATGATGCATTGCTGACGCATGACCCTGGAGAGCCTCATCCCTATTCAATCCTTGTGCTTTAAGGTGTTTCTCAGATTAGCTTTAGGAAGCTGATCAAATTCAAATTAAATGTATTTATCATGAGAACAACTCGCTGGAGGTAACTGTTAACTCAAAACCACTTTGATAATCCCACATTCCTCATCTGTTTTGCCTCCTAATTCCTGAAATTCTCATGAACCACAGTTTGAGTGACCACACATACGAGGCCTACTCACAGATGTATCCTCAGTTCAACTCAGTGTTTTTTCTTACTCGTAAAAAGCAGATAGCAGATTGTTATGGAAGCCTATTGCCACCACTCTGATAAAAAATATCTCATAATTATGACTTAGCTACCTCATAATAATGAGTTACTATATCATTAATGTGAGGTAGTATCTTATTATCATAAGAATAATAATTATGTTGTAATTTTTCATCAGAGTGGCAGGAATGAGCTTCCATAGATTGTAACGTAAGAAAGACACATAGATATAATTTTTCTGATGATCAGTGTGTTTTCACATTTTTTGACTCTTTATGCTGAATTCTGAATCAAAGCCCAATTCTTTCGTGATAAAAGGTCTGTTTGTGTACACCTACTGGAGTCCGTCTGGCCTGCAGCCCGTCTCTAACTGCCTCACAACCTCGCCTGTGTGTGGAAGTCCGTTAAAATATGATTACCACCCTCCGAGGGCCCAACGGTCTCTCGAGCAGAAGTTAAAACCAAACAGAAGCTTTTTCACTTAACATTTCCCAAGGGCCATTTCATAGAAAAGGCTTTGATTGGCAGAAAAAAAGCAAATGTTGATGAGAAAGAGAGGAAAGCTCACGGAGAACCTTGTTTCAACAACAGCGGGAGTTTAACACCATGTTGTGTTTCATCAAACATGGATGTAAAACAGCAGCCGCCATGTTGGGGCAAGGGGCATGTCCAGGGAGTGGCCTGGGGTAGCACATGCCACCCCTAGAATCTGATTGGCCACCCCAGGTGCCACCCTCACTAAGTTCCAGTTTAAATTGACTTTACATCGTCGACAAAAGGCTTGAGTTGTAAACTCCAAAATAGTGCGTGGTTGCATGCACCTTTCACCTTGTTTTCTGGCCCAGGCATGTAGTATTAATATTATTTAATATTTTTTCATATTCACATACATAGTATTTAGAGTCCCACTCAACTCCAGTTGGTGGCAGTAATGAACAAGAAGTGACTTGCTAACTACCACAAAAGTAGAAGATGAAGAGGAAAAAAAGTGGTGACTGTGCAATGTGAAACTCAAAAATTCACTAGAAAGTAAATAAATAAATAAACGATTTGTGTAAATAAATAAATAAGCATAACCATTGGTGCCACCCATGAATAAACAAGTACCCCACATGGGCCACCCCATTTTAAAAGTCCTGGACACGGCTCTGGACAACAATCCAGAACTTGTGGAACAGCCAGAAATCTCACTGCCAGCTGCTCATCCTCAACCTTTCTCACTTCAAAGCACCAAAGATCACAGGTTCAGGTTCAAAAACATGACATTTAGACGAGCTCAAAGATCCTCTCCTTTATCACTTTGGACACTTTTGTTCCGTTAGTGCTCCTGTAAATTATTCCTGCAACAGTTAAAAATCAAATTATTAATTTTCCAATCTAAATATTGACCTAATTTCTATCTGAAAATCCTGAAAAGGAGATAGAAGATATTTTATGATGAGAAACAGCAGCAAATTCCTACATTTCATGACCAATAACAGGTATAGATTTACTTAAAATCTTGAGAAACTTTAAAAAAACTACAGTCTGTTTCCATTTTGATTTGCTCCTTCAGAAATCCACATCTCAGAAACAACAACTGGAGTTTTCAAAACGCTGCATCACAGTTTTTTCTTGCTCAAAGTTTGCGTTAATGATGCCAAGAAAAGCAGAAAGGAGCTCAAACCTTCAGAAAAAGTTTTAAATCAGATTTTTCCTTCAAACAACGTTTGGAAACGATTCACTGGTTGCTTGCATCCGTCCGAACGTCCAGTCCTGACCCACTTTTCAACAATTAAAAGATCAAAAAGAAGAATCTGAGTAAAAGCAAAACAGATCCACTGACCGACTTCTACACAACACACAAAGGGCTGGATTACGTTACAAACCAGGTAACGGCTGCTTTCTTTGCCAATAAGAGCCTGTGCCTGTTTTACACAAAATGAATTATGTTCATCAATCTAGAGATAAAACTGACATCAATTACTCAATGGTCTCGTCAGCAGACTGTGCAGCCAGATGTGGGCGACCAGATTACAGTGTAACATAGAAGGAAAGCAAACACAAACCCTGCGCGTCACTGAAAGGCTTCCCCATCTCGTGTTTGACCTACCCCTTCTTCCCATCTCCCAGCTCCATGTTTGGGGCGCACCTTCTCCGTTTCCTGGGTGAACGTCTCTTTTCCCTTCCTGGCATACATCAATTACTCCCCTTTCTGTCTCTTTCTCTCTACACACACACACACTGAAACCAATAGTAGCGATGACCAAGTTTCAGTTACCTGCTGTCCAGATTATGTTCAACCCGATCCATGTAAATGATCTCTAATTATGGTCCTAAGCATGCAAGCTTTCTCCTCTGTGCGTGTGTTTGTGCCTCGTTTGTGTCTGCACGTGCACGTGAGAGATTAGATGAGTGTGTAAGGGCTGCGTTTCCTGCCAGAGTGTGAATGTAAGCTAGTGTCTGAGTGACCTGGCTTCAATCTCCGGCTTTCATCGAACTTCGCCAGATAAAGAGCAGAAAGGTTTCATTAGTTCAGCTGAAGGAAAACACCGACTGCTAGAAGGAGCGAGACTGAAGGCTGAACAGACAAATGCTGAAAGCAGATCTGGGAAAGGGATTGGGAAATAAAAATAGAAAAAGGTCCATATGCATCATCCAGTCAAATGAAAACGCCTGGCAACATCACAGCCCAACGAGATTCCTCTAACCAAGTCTTCAAACTTCACTGTTCTCTACAAAACCCCAAAACTGACACTGTAAATGGAAAGTTGCACATTTCTTCAATCCTGAAATTCTACAGTCATAAATTTGCTCAAACAGAGGAGCTTTGATTCTCCTCCACTGATGCAAGTCCACCGGATAAGCCTCACTACAGCCCAGCCAGGGTTAATGACTCATGTCAAATCAACTTCGCTCGTCCTCTTTAGAGTCACCTGGAGTGTTCTTTGTTGTGGAGAGGTCAGCAAACAGAGCAGAGGATTTCTCCTGAGCATCACAAATATCTCACTCCAGCCTTCATCACAACATGACGGTCCACGCAGATGTCACAGAGCGACTGCGCTTATATGAAGGCCAGTGGTTTCCCCTGATCTCTGGGTTTGAGCCGAAGACACGAATGTGACAATGTGGTGGTTGCAGCAACAAATCCAACACATAACTTCCAGGGAGTATTACCGAGTAATAAAAGACAGTCCAGGGAACGCCAGAGGAAGAAATTCACCCACCAAAGTCAGCCACTTCAGGATAAAGCTGCCTGGTTTAAGACTACAGCTGAAGGCGACGCATGAAGGAGGAAGAACATGAACGCCTCAGAGACTAAACAGAGTACTCAGATATACAGAAGCAGAAATGCTGGTTCTAATTTCAACTACACCATTCATTTGCATTCAGAGTTTCCCAGAAAAACCTTGCAGACAACGTTTTATTCAAAACTCACCTTTAGCATCCTTTTTTTGCTTCCATGTGGCTCTCTACTGCCTCTATAAACACACCAAACAAAAATAAAGCTTGTCCATACATTTTCTGTCAGTGTCTGGTTCTAAAAATTATGCCCCTGAAACATGCTGTTTCAAAAAGTCCCTGTTTGTGACATCACAACTGGGAAGATTAGCAAAGCAGCACGTCTCATTTGCATGAGAGAGGTGCCGCTAGCTGCAGCTCTACTCTGAGCCCCTCCTTGTTATTGGAGCATCTCAGCTTATAGCAGCCTGAGCAGAGATAAGTGGGCGTGGCCAGCTCCAGCTTGTTCAATTTAAGTGACAAAGTGCTTAAACGGCTCATTCTGGAAGGCACTGAAAATGTCCAGTTGAAATTGATTTAAGTTAGAGATTTTGTGCAAAAGAAGTCATAAACATGTTTTGAATTGACCATAAAGCTATTATCATTTAAGAAACAAAGTTAGAATAAGTAACGCTGACTTGAACGTTCAAACACAAATCCTTTAAGATCTGTTCAGGCCCGTAATTGTAAAATTTTCATCATCCTTTGAGCAGGATTTATTAAAATGACATTTAAAACTGTATTGGTTGGTTTTATTGAGTCAGTACAAACATTGCAAGCTCTCAGAAACTAATTTGTCAATTTGGCAAACATTCAAACTCCAATTCCCAGCTTAGATCAGAATGAGGACCTTATTTTTCATCTAGCTGACAAAATAAAAAATATCATGCAGCCTGGATTGTTTTAATCAAACGTTTAATCATTTGAAAATGCTGAATAGTCCTAGGAGGCAAAGATCAGGACAGAAAATGGAGAAGTGTCATTTTTACTGACTTTTATATGAAATTATTTCTTCAACAAAATTCTTCAGAAAGCAAACCAGCCCAAAAAACCTCAAAGAGGCTCTACACGACACTCAGCTAGCTCCTGAATTATTCAGATTCAGCAGCTGTTTTATGAGCGAAGACAAAGGAAATTCAACTTATAATCTGCATCTTTACCAGAGTTTGAAGGGACAATAAAAGCTTTGCCTCGTCATTTCCTTTCTTTTATTTTTATTTATTCTTTCTCACACTCATGTCTTTATTGCCACAAGATCCATGCAACCCTCTTGTTTTATTGGCTTCATTTCTCGCTTCCTACCATTCTTCTCTTTCCTGCTCTGGTTTTACCCTGAACCTTTAGCCTGGACAAGGCTCATACACACGTTTTAATACCGTGCTCACTCCTAAACTCAATAGTTTTTAGATGTAAAGTTAAAATGTCACCCAGTTGCTGTTTTATGTCTTTGCTTAGGTTTAACCATCAAAAGTCTGAATTTTTAATGCAGAAATTGAAATTAAACACGTTTTTATTGTTTTACTTATTTGAAACAGTATTGTCAGACTAACGTGTAAAAAAGGAGGAACTGAAAAATGAAAGAAATCTAGAGAAAAGTTTGCTTGTTATAATCTGTTTCCAACTGCTGTCACTGAAATACTCGTTTGAAATCAAACAAATCAAAAACCAATCAGGCACATTTTACACCACACCGGTACCAGGTTGGACTCTCTTTAGTCTGTAAAACCGCCTTAAATCTCCGGTCAACAAAAACTTGGAAACATTCCCTAGAGATTTCAGTCCATTGTCATACCGTTAACATGATGGGAATCTCCCTCATCCCAAAGGTTCTGGACGAGATTATGATCCGTTACTATGGAAGTCGTTGGGAGTCCAGTGAACCCACTGCAGCTTTCGGAAGATGTGTCCACTGTGGTCATTAAGGGATGGACTTGGTCAGCAAAAAGACTCAGGTAGGCTCAGGTGGTGCTCATATTTATCTCTGACGCCATCGAGACATTTTCACCCACACAACTGTCGCTTGCTAGCCTAGAATCTAGACCATCAGTTGCTGAAGCAAAATTATTTTGCTCTGCATGTTGGCCTAGCCACGCTCCACTGGAATCTCCACAGTTCTGGACAGCCTGGTTCTGGTCCAATCACAACGCTCTATCGGTTTGGTGGGTGGGATGTTGCATCTTCTTGGACAGTATATGGCAGACTGCTCTGTTGACTGACATCTTTAGCGGTCAAATCACATTGCTCTATGGGTTTGGGGGTCCAGTCACAACGCTCTATCTGTTTGGTGGTCAATCACATCGCTCTATTGGTTTGGTGGTCCAATCACATTGCTCTATCATTTTGGTGGTCCAATCACATTGCTCTAACGGTTTGGTGGTCCAATCACAGCGCTCTATCGGTTTGGTGGTCCAATCACAGCGCTCTATCGTTTTGGTGGTCCAATCACATTGCTCTGTCGGTTTGGTGGTCCAATCACATTGCTCTATCGTTTTGGTCGGTGGGATGTCGCATCTTCTTGGACAGTATATGGCAGACTGCCCTGTTGACTGACATCCTTAGCGGTCCAGTCACAGCGCTCTATCGGTTTGGTGGGTGGAATTATACTGCCACTGAGTGAAACAAAGATGGGAACGGCTCATTTGGCATCAACTTGGTCTATTTAGATGTGTGCTTTAATTCAACTCAATTCAATTCAATTTTATTTATATAGCGCCAAATCACGACAAGAGTCGCCTCAAGGCACTTCACATTATAAACATTCCAATTCAGGTCAGTTCATTAAGCCAATCAGAAATAATGTTTCCTGTATAAGGAACCCAGCAAATTGCATCAAGTCACTGACTAGTGTCAGTGACTTTACAGCAATCCTCATACTAAGCAAGCATAAAGCGACAGTGGAGAGGAAAACTCCCTTTTAACAGAAAGAAACCTCCAGAGAATCCTGGCTCAGTATAAGCAGCCATCCTCCACGACTCACTGGGGATGGAGAAGACAAAGCACACACACACACACACACACACACACACACACACACACACACACACACACACACACACACACACACACACACACACACACACACACACACACACACACACACACACACACACACTCACGCACGCACGCACGCACGCACGCACACAGGTCCTTCAGTTATTTGCATGTGTGTGTTCTTGTTTATACTGGAGCAGGACTGCAGCTGAATGCCCATCCCACTTGCTGCTGCCAACCACAAAGCTGAGATATGCAGCTGAAGCCAGGGGTGTTTTTGAGGTAAACATTTCCAAGATAGATGTGAGAGCATTGTATAATTCCCCGTGCTTTTGTCTTCACCTTGGCAGAGTCTTGACGATGAGGGACTACCAGAGAGAGAGGAATGAGGAGTAAATGTCCAAGAGAAATGAAAGTAGGAAGAAAAGATGAGAAGCAAAGATGAAAAGGTCAAACACTACCCACTCCCTTGTTTTGTGTCTCTTTCATTTCCCGCTCGCAGTGTCTCAATCTGAATTCTCTCTTTCGTGATGTTTCAACTCTTCTATGTGCCGTCAACACGATTTTCTTCTCATCCTTTCAATTTTGAATTCAGTCTCAGTCCCTGATAGAGACATAGGCCTGATTTCAAGTGACGCTAAAGACCTTCAAGTGTCGCTCTGGATTTCACACTGTGGTCAACAGAAGCAGGAAAAAAAGAAGAGAGGTGGGGGCAGAAGTCGGAGACACATGGTGAAGGATAGGATTGGAGACACAGGGCGGGGTTTCCTCCGAACTCACCACCAGACCAACAATGGAGCTGCACGGGCCGGTGGAACATGGTAAATGCAGAGAAAAACTCAAGTCTGAGTTCATGCAACAAACGTCAGCTCTTTCATGGCCTCATTAAACAAAAGTAAACACACTTATAGTGGCTGGTGGGCTAATTAGCAACTTTTCTTTCACACAGTAAATTAAAAACTTGTTGTATCGTGCAGTTAACACCTCTTGTCTGTGTTTATGAGGGTTCGAGTTGACGTTTTTTTTTCTTGCCGCTGACACTTGTGGCCATTAGGAATGTGCAGTGTCGTTATAGTTGACAGCACCAGTGTGTAGCTGTGGGAAAAGCATCCACCCGCAGGCCGTCCCTATTTTCAGACACACAGGACACCCAAAGCAACCCTGATTGCACACACCCTTGGCCGCATGCTAGCCTCATTCCCCAGCTCTTAAAAAAACAAAACACAGCTCAACTTGAGGCAAAAGATCAGCGGACACTCGGGTCAAACTACAAATTTGCTTTTAACGATTGCTTCCAAAGAGCACCCCCCCATCCGCCACCCATCCAGCTGCTGTGGGGATGCAGTTATGGGTGGCTGATGCCCTCCCCTCCATCCCAGCAGACCAGCAGGGTGGGAGGGGGAGAACGGAGGAGTCCATTGTCTTCAGCACCTCTAAACCAAAGAGTTTGCACTAAAACATAATTATTCCCCCTCCTCTCTTTTTCACTCTATCCCCATTTGCAGCTGCTGCTCTCTGAGGCTCTAATTTGGGTCACAGGCTTCAGAATGTCATCAAAACACTCATTCAAAGACACCGCCATGATACTCAAATACAAAGTTTTAATAAGTAATAGGAACAATTCACTTGTTTTTTGTGTGTAAAAACTATCAATAATCATCATCTGATCTTGTTTTCTGTTTTTATTTTTCTGAATAAATGATTTTACATAATAAAACATGGAATTCTGTAAAGTAAATATGTCAGCATGGTTTAAAATGCTTTTTACTGTGCTCAAATTATAGAAAGCCTCAGTTTATACAAAAGTTGGCAACACTTTAAAATAAGGACCCCTTATTAAAGTTACTTAGTGCTTTGTTAAGCATTAATAAACAAAGTATGCCTTTATTGACATTATCATTATTGTTAACTATTGGGGTTTCTGCTTAGTAATTCATTACTTAATATGGTTAAGCAGCTGTTAATACTTTTAAAAACTGTTTATTACTGCTTAATAATGCACTAAGTGATGCTAATAAAGGAACTCTTATTGTAAAGTGTTACCCAAAAGTTTTTTAACAAGTCTTAGCACAAATTATTGTTAAAGGTGCAGTATGTAAGAACATAGTGAGAATTTTACAGTAGAAAAATCCCAAAAGAGTCTAATGTTTCAGTCATTTAGGAAGAAAGGTTATACCGAAACATGTTTCATATCCAGCAGGCTGCGGGGATGGTCAGTTTTTCTCCTTTCAAAACAAAAGAAGGAGGGACGTAACTTCTGTTTACCATCAGTGAGTGTGGGGTTGCCGTGTCTCCTGCGAGCTAATGCTGCAGCAAAAAGGTCCAGAATAAGTGGTTGCAGTAACCATATTTTACCACATGATGTCATTTTTACTTCATTTCTACATAATGCACCTTTAACTTTTGAAGATTAGAGCTTTTTAAAGACAACATTTATCCACTTTGTTCTTGGCTAGTTTTGACTAGCCGTTAGCTCATCAATCATGAGGATATGAAAGCAAATTCTCCAAACTGACAACTTACAAGATAATTATAGAGATTGAGTTATTAGTCAAAATAGTGATTATTTTAAACTTTTATACACAAATGTATCTCAAAATGGTAAAATAAAGTTCATCTGCAGAATCTGTTTGTTCTTGGTTGTTACCACAGCTGCTAATAAAAGGGAGTTTATCTGCACAAGTGGTGTAAAACAACAACTGCATCAGCAGGAATTTAACTACGAGTGCGCGAACACGCAGTGCTTCACACCAGGGGCGAGGAAACACGCAGGATGCTCCCCATACAATCAGACAGTGACACTTCACACGCTGCTGTCAGCTGAGCAAAGATAACACACACGCACGCACGCACGCACGCACGCACACACACACACACGCACGCACGCACGCACGCACACACACACACACACACAAAGATGCAACAATGTCAACAAACAAACCATCACACACAAAATCTGGCATTTAGAGATCTGCTGATGAGAAAGATTCACCCTCTGTAAACGAACACGTTTGCTCTGCAAACATGAACCTTTAAGTGTAAAATGATTTCCACGATTACGGTTCTAACTTCTCCTGGACAGATCTGCAGCACAATCCAGTTTCACCACAAAGACCACAGTTAACTTTGAAGGAACCATGTGCCTTTAATTTGGATGAACTCTAAGAAATGAAACGTCTCCTCCTTACCAGTGGGCATTGTGGCTTGGCCCCTTTTAAAACTGACGTGTCAAAACTGAAAGACTTTTTTAAAGTGATGATGAGTAAGTTCAAGCTGGACGTCCAGAGAGGGATGCATATCCAGAGGTTTCTCCCAAAATTCCACACAGGCAGGAAGAACAGATATTCCTCAGATTTCCCCAAATCCCAAAGTCATTGTGGATCTCCTTTTATTCAGGAGCTAAAGAGGAGTCCAGATCCAGGAACAGGAGCACTGAGGCTGAGTTTTCTCCTCAGGCTCTTTTCTTTCACTCTCTTCAGTTTGCCGAAAATCTCTGTTTCTCTTTCAGAATGCAGCTCTGCCTCCCTCTCTCCTGCATCCACTATGTGTGTGTGTGTCTGGAAGTGTTCAAGTGTTTGCATGTGTGTGTGTGCGTGTGTGTGTGTCAAAGTGAATGGCCTCTGCTCTCTCATGCTCCCTCCCTGCTGGGTATTCCCCTCCCCCTGACTCCTCCTCCCTCTCTCTTGTTGCAAATTACAAGGAGCTGGGAGTTTTGTCTGTATGTTTTTGTCTTTTCTTTCATATATTTGTTTATTTTCTTACTTTTTTTTAGAGTTTCTGCCCCCCCAAAAAATCAACTTTTGACACATTCTTTTGTGCTTAGCAGGTGACACATTTTACTCTTGCACGCTCAGCAGGCGGCTGAACTGCTGCTGTCCGAGCACAACTCCACAGATCACACACACAGGCACACACTTAGGAAGAGAAAGAGGGGGTTATGTGGATGATCAATGGGCGGTGAGTCGGGTCAGACAAAAGCTCCTCGTCCAAAGAGAGAAACCGCGCTGCTTACTGTGTCGTAGATAAGAAGAGGGCTGGACAGAATCAGAAGACATAAAAAAGAACAGCAACATAAAAATTGTTCCAATTTTGACATTTTTTTTTTTAGGAATTTTTATTTTAAAGACACTTTCTTTACAGATGCACCGATCATGGATTTGAGGAGCCAATACCAATTTCCAGCTCTTAAGCCTGGTTTATACTTCTCCATCTGTGGAAGTGCGGAGACCCACAGCACCATTTTCTGTCTAAACAAGGTCTCCCCGACAGTGGAGTAAGTAGAGACCAGTTTTTAACTAAGCGTCAGACGTCAGAGACTGGTCGGCCCGACAAAAGCAGCTCTCGCTGAATTATTTGTAAAAAAATAAAGGTTTCATTCCTCGAGACCAAGCAGCTCCAGCTCAATTAAAAACTCGCTCTCTGTCATCGATTGCTCCTTGAGGGGATTGTCGATGTTTACAAGCCTTTTAAAAACTTTATTAAAGTGCAAATGTGTGCTTTTATCTTTAATCTCTGAAAATATCCATCGAAATATTGATGAAAATGAATAAAATGACGTTCAGTCATTGGAAAATATTGGCAGCTTTGTAACATATAATCATAAAAAAAATCGGGTTTTAAGTCCATAGGGCGCAGGTCCAAGTCTCTGGGGGACCCTAAAAAGAGATGCAAAATATTTTGTCCGTGTGGTATTACTGTAGTCATCGGCAGGTGCAGGACCCCAAGCAGATCCGAAAAACTACAACGTCAGAAAACTAGCATCACATTCTCTCGATGGAATTAGCTGACGGAACATCAAAGTCTGAGGATTCACACCGAGGTTGCATGCTTTATGCTTCACAGGTAACACTTACCATATATTTCTATTAAACTAGCGATAGACACATTGATACAGTGTAAAATTATCCTGAAATATACTATATGTACTTCCCCCGGTGCCAGGAAACTACACACTGCCACTTTAACAAAAAAATGAACAATGCCAAATCCTGATTTGAACTTAAAAATAAAAAAATTTCTATTAAAATTCACACTTCCTTCAAAATATCTGCAAGTAAATAAACAATTGTTGACCAGAGATGCACTACAATGGTAGGCTTTGCAACACTGATGCACCAAAGGAGATGTATAAAAGGAAAACCTCTCCATCAATACGTGTGTGAGTGCAAACCTGGTGATGGAAAAGTATAAACCAGGCTTCATTCCTCTCTGACCTGCTGCAGAGGATGTTTGCTGAGTCCGACTCATCTAAAGAACAGGAATTTCCAAAATATACATTTATTTTCTTCCAAATTCTTGTTAACTTTGCTGTTATGATTCTGGAAGTAAAAACTTTTCTGATCTGTTATTGCAAACGGGAATTAGACCTATGCAGTCTGTGAGCTTAAAGATATCGTCCATTTTCTTCCTGCTGCATGGACACGCTGCATTCACAGTCCGTCCCCACAGAGTCCGATTTTTGGGTTTCAGGCTGAGTGATCATCAGTTAAGCCAATCAAGTTCAATACTGTCTGACTGATTACCGACTGTTTCATTAATGTGAAAATGTTCCCGTATTTACAGCACAGAAAATTCAATGTTTGGGCTATTTGGAAGCTGAACTGGTTCAAAAGACGTAACAAGGAAGCAAGCATAGCTCTTAACTCACATTAAAATGGCCTGTATTTATATAGTGCCCTCTAGTGTTCTTCAACCCCCCAAAGCGCTTTCAAACTAACCAGGTATTCACCCATGCACACACTCATTCACACAGACGGTGATGAGCTACAATGCAGCCACAGCTGCCCTGGGGCTAGGCTGCTGCACACAGGTGCCGCCACCAGGTGGACACACCAGCAGAACTCTCTGCAGGGAGCCAGCAGACTAAAACAGAAGTCCATCTGAAATGTTTTCATTATGGTTGTTATTTAACATTCCATTTTTTCTCATCATGACCTCAATTTTAAGAAAATGCAATCTAAACATAATTTAAGTGTTGCTTTGTGTTGACTCATACACATTTTGAAATTCACTTTGAGGTAAATTTGAAAATAATTACTATCTTACCAATCTAGATATCTTCCAGAACAGCCTCTGTTTGGGGAAATAGAATCGATACACCCTGCTAATTCAATCAAATTCAATACCTAGTCCAAACCAGCACAAGCCACTTTGTGTTGGTGTTGCATTAAAACAGCGTCTGTCTTCAAAAATTCACAGCGGTTTAGATTATTTTCTAATATGCTGCACAAACATCTTTTTCTATTTTTTTTACACAAACACATTTCAAAACAGCTTCCATGAAATTCACACACACACACACACACGTTTTCAGACAACAACTACGCAAGTGTTTCTACTAAAGCTGAAACGTCAAATAAAAACATAATCTGTCTCAATTATACATTTTCCAATTAGCACAATGTTTCCCAGTCACTTGTTTGGGTTCATTTTGACTTTGAACCAGTAAAGACAAACAACCCAGATGGCTGGAATAAAGCCGTTTTACTGCCTTTACAAGCACAAGGGCACCAAACTAAAAACACTTGGAATCAGATTACACACACCTCCGACTGCAGCTGCTAATAAACACGTGTTAAAGCATTTGCTTCAAGTTTAATCTTCGAGTTATTTGGGATTTAGGCTTTCACAAAACATGGCAAATGGTAACCGGCCTGTATTTGCATAGCACCTTCTAAAGCTTGGTTTATGCTTGACGCATTTACTTTCCGCGCGGTGATGCGGCTCGCGGATGGAACGCGCTTCACAACTCGCAGCTTTATGGTTCGTGCAGCTTGTCTCTGCGGTGAGCCAATATTCTCCCAAACTGTAGGGGGCAGCATGGAGCTCTACTGCATGCATCCAACACTACACCATAGTAGAAGTAGAAATGACTGTTTACAACATGGCATTTCAGCATTGTTAACAGCGTTCTCGTCTTTTCCGACAGTACGAGCTATTTATCTCCAAGAATTATTAACAACATGTTGATCACGGTGATCTCTGAGAGCTGAATCATACAAATGTCTGTATTTACGAACCTCTGCCATACTAGTTCTTGCCGGTCTGCCATGTTTTTCCGCGTCCGTCCGTCCGCGTGGTTAGAAATTTTCCGAGGTGCGCGTTGCGGAAATTCTGGGCCGTGCGGAGGCGCGGTGGAGGGGTGTGGTTGTTAAAATGACGCAAAATGACGCAACTTTTCCGCGCGGAGCCGTGCGGACCTCGCGGACGCATCAAGCATAAACCAACCTTTACGTTTCTACAACCCCCCAAAGCCCTTCACAACACAATCAGTCATTCACTCATTCACACACACATTCACACGCAGATGGGGATGAGCTACGATGTAGCCAGAGCTGTCCTGGAGCGACTTGACAGTGGCGAGGTTTGCCGAACACTGATGCCACCGGTCCCTCTGACCGCCACCAGCAGGCAAGGTGGGTTAAGTGTCTTGCCCAAGGACACAGCAGCAGCATTCTCTGGTCGGAGCTGGGATCGAACCTGCAACCTTCCGATACTGGACAACCTGCTGTTCCCCCTGAGCTACTGCTGCTCCTTGCATGTTGCCATGCAGCTGCTGCCAAAGATTAGCTTCGTAAATTAGCAACAACTCCCTTTATGATTGGATTATTATCCAGAGGTAGTAACAGTTTTTAAGGTTTTAATTAACAATAATAATTGATCTCATAGCTAAAATGTTCTAATGATGAATAAAAGGACTAAAGGAAGGAGTTTAACAGGAACAAATCTATTTTATTCCCAGCACATCATACACTAACTGACTGTGTTTGATGTCACACAACACAAATAAATCAGGACAGTCATGGCATCCCATCAGAAAAACCCACACCAGACAATACACTCTCAGTTTATTGCACCAAAACAAATGTGTTGCTTATTTATTTAATGACAAGGACTGGGCCCAGCACCATGGGGGTCCTACAACGACCCCTTTTCTTCTTGCCTGTACCTCAATAGAGATCCCCTGGACGACCGTCAAAAATACGTACAAACACAACTGACCCCCGAGCACCGTGACCCCTCTCTTTAATGGTTTGAGGGTTCATTGACCCTCGAAGGCCTTAAACCTTCCCTCTGAGTCTAAACCGTTCACCTGCTGCCCCTCCCCCCTCTGCCGCTCTCATCAGTCCCTCTGTAATGAGCATATCCAGCTCAGCAAACACTCAGAGAGCTTCCAAACGCCTCAGTTCAGCCAAGCACAACCTCTTGATAACATAAACATACGGCAGCAACCTCCCTTATCTGATGCCCTCCATGTGCCCCCATACCCTCAACTCCAAATCTTTCATCAGAAAAAAACCAAATACCTGTGTTGTCCAACTTCTCGTAGGTTTCTCAGATTCCTCATCAGCTAATGTATTGGTCACATAACAGATTATGTCATTTTTCAAACCTGACATTAACTTAAACATCAGCAGAGGGTTATTTTAGTGAGTACTTTGAAGTTTTGGAAATTTTATCTGAATATATTTTGCCAATAAAATACCAATAAGGGATTTTTCTTGACCATATCTCATCAAAATGAAGCACTCATCTAGCACAAAGTCCAGACCATCATTTGCAGAAGCAACCCTAACCCTGATCCTATATTTTCATATATGTAGGATGGCTTGCCACTCTAGTACTCAGCAAGAAGCGGGAGGAAACAGGGAGCCTTACATTTCCGGAGCGGACAATTTTGATGAATGCAAACATCCAATGTAGAAGTAATAGGAAAGACTTCATGTTTGTTTAAAGGACTCAAAAGGCTCCTTGGTGATAGAGAGCGATAGATCTGCCATAGTTCTGAGCTTTTAGTATTGTGGTTGCAGCATATCTGGGGCTAAGAAGTCAGTTTTGTGTGCTGGCACAGCTTGGTTGTTGAGAATTTGAAGCAGGTCTATCCATACTGGCCTCATTGAGCACCATTACACTAGTGGTGTTGTTGCTAGTGGGATGTAGTCGTCTCAGACTTCTACAGTTGTGGGTGTCTCTCATGGCATCATTAATGCTGTGGTTCCCAAACTGAGGTTCGTGACTCCCCCAAGGAGGTCCCCACAAGATTGTCTGTGCTGAGGTTATGAGGTTAGCAAGATTTATTTGTAAAAATGACATTCATAAAATCCCAATAACACACCCTAATAAAAACTGCTAAAGTTAGAACTCTGTATGTCTGTATAAAGTTTGTAAATGAATGATTTTTTTGTGTATGTACGTGTGTAGGAGTTGGGTTTGGGGGTCCTGGCTTGTCTTGGACACAAGCAAGGGGTGTCCTCAAGGAAAACTTTTGAGAACCAATGGTTTAGAGCATGGTGATGGTACAAAAGATCATTCTGGGAACATAAAAAACAGCAAGAAAACCTGTTTGAGGAGTATCAAGAGTGTAGCAGCATTTAGACTGCCTTCACTAAAGATGATTTTTTCAGATGGGGAATGCGCCAAGGTTTTGTCCAGTTGAAGGGTTCCCTCAGCCAGTGTTCATTGGGCCCTGTCCATGAATCACGCCATTGCAAGATTTCTCTTTTTCATTGCATTAGTCATGGAAAATTAAACACTTTCTCTGGTCGGAGCTGGAATCGAACCTGCAACCGATTACTGGACAACCCTCCTTAGCTACTGCTGTGGTTGACTTGTGGATTATTCATACAAATGAGTGAAGATGATATCATCAGACGTGCAAAATAACAGGTATTTCTAAAATTTAAAGAGTTGCTGGTGAAGTAATGGAAATAAACAGAAAATATATAGTTTCCATTCATCACTTCCATGGCTGTGTACTACAACATGGTATCCATCCCTGCTTATTCCAATCTCGCTGCTGTTGGGACCTTTTGGCACTGACTGCAGTTTGCTGACATCATGGCACATTCCTTAACGGTCCAATCTTGTATGGAGACACAACCGAGCCCTGTCACTATACGTCCTTCCAGAAAAGTCCCGGTTCTCATCCAAAGAACACGCTGCTACTGTTGCTAAGCATGTTGGGAAACTGTCACATTGGCCCAATATGGTTTGAGGGTCAATTTTGAATAAACTGAAATACTAACTGAGGTGCTATGATTGAGTTGCAACAAAATTAAACTGCACTACTGCTAGAATTGGTTGTCATTCATGTCAGATGCCCGCAATGACCTTATACACTCAACCTATCTCCTCCCCTTGGACCCCTCGCTCTTGCCATCTTTCTTCAAGCATTCACCTCTCAACATTACTTCTCCCTCTTCAAATCTAAAAAGCTAAAGCAAGACCGACTCTTTTCCAGAGGCACACAGTCTCCAACACCTTTTTATGCATCTTTATGATAAACAGCTAATGTGATGACTGGCAAAGTGCGTCACTTTGACAACAGAGAGGCATTCATCTCTACAGCCGGTAGTGATGGAGCTAGAAAAAAAAGATTGTCAATGAACAGCTTCATTCCTAATAATGCAAGCACTAAGGGGCTAAAACACATACCATAGAAGTGCACGCTAAAAAAATACAACCCCCTGCTATTATTTTAGATTTTTGGGAGAAAAATCTGTCCATCCATGTAAGTATGTCAAGAAAAGAAAAGAGGAATTCAAGAGAGGTGGAAAAGTGATTTAATGGTTGTGTCCAATCTCCAGTTCAAACAGTCTGACAGCTTCTTCATTTTCTCAGCTGTCCACAGTTTTAAGTGTTTCTGAGGCAACAAGAAAAAGCCGACCGAGATTATTAAGAGAAATGCATCAGAGTGTGAGGGAGACTGTGACTAATGACATGAGTTTGTGGGTGGAGGGGTCATTCATGTACGGGTTCCCCCTCCCTCTGAGACGCTGTCGTCCTTTGTCATTGCTGAGATGGATCATCTGCAGAAACACACACTACTTCTTTATCGGCTCCTTTTAAGTGTCACTTACACTCGAAGCTTTTCGTCCATCTGCCTGAAGTCTGCAATAACAGTTTAGATCTTTGTTCTCCTTCAATGCAGTGGTACGTTTGAACAATGGTCTGCATTCTCACACAACATCCCACCACTCGGTGTCCAGCAAAGCAAACAACAACACAGACCATGTCTTCTGAAACAACACAGGTGTTTTTCACATCTGATGCTACCAATGTAAGACCATTTGGCACCTAAATATAAACAAATGCTATTTTTGGGGCACTTGCTAAAGATGGTGATGCTCCAAATGGCTGGGGTATACACCAGTGCACCATTTCTCAGGCCTAAAAGTTGCCCACATCACAGCTAAGCTTCAGATGGCAAATTTTGGAGTCTTGTATCCTGATCATTTGGACATCTCGCCCTGGACTGGATAACAGCATTACAACTCTACCACTGACTTACAACGTGGATGTTTTATCTCCTCAAATAACACAACCCCGGAGGACATTCTGCCATTTGGTGAAGTTGCTAAAGCTAACAATGGTTAGCCGAGACGTCTGCTGCTGATTCCCGGACGCTAAACCAACAACAGCCTTCCTCGTTGTGAGTCAATATCGATGAGTGCATGAATGCTAATTCACCAAACATTTTAAACATGCTAACATAAAAGTCAACAGTCAATAAAAATATTTTTCCACCACAGGTTTCAAAGAGGAGAAATCTGCCATGTTTTATGGGGACAGATAAAATACATTTATGACAATGACGTCATAGCCTCACATCTAATCTAACCTACGACCCCATGAGTCAGACATAACTCACACCCTCATCTTTTTCCTTTGTTTACAAATTCTGTGCCGGCTTCGAGCATTCTATCCTGTATTTGATGAGTTCTTCATGACAGCAGAGCACAACTAAGGATCGTTTTGGTGTGGAGGAAGATCTTTCTAGAAACAGTATCGTGTTTATGGGGACAAGTTAAAGAGCAGCAATGAAGAATCTTTCCAAAAAATTGGGAAAATGACTTCCATGTGACCTTGGCAAGGTGCTCTGGCTTTACTGTCAACTCTTTTCACTTCAAGCATGTAACAAATGTGACGTTTAGTTTTAAACTTTTTGTTGATAGTTGATCACAGCTTAGGCTCCTATTCGAACGTATTTCATTTGGACTCTTCTGGGGTTTTGAGATCCTGTCTATCCAGACATTAAGCTAACCAATTGGGATTTAAAATATGACGATTCTTCTCATTCTGAATATTTTCATAAACAAATGTAAATGACATTTGCCTAAATTTTTCTAGAGCTGATTTAAATCCTGCTGCGCCATCAGTTACTGTTGGAAAATAAACATATTAGGGACAAAAATAGTTAATGTGGTTTTAATTATAAGTCCAATTCATTACTAATGTCTTTTCTAAAGCTTTAAACAGAAGAAAAACATGTTGATTGTTTTGTATAAAAAACTAAGAGGGCCGTCCAGGTTTACCCAGCATGACTCTATGAATATTGAACTTGTTGAATAATAAAAAAAAATCATTATTTGAAACACTCATTATGTTCAAATTAATTATTTTTCTTCCACAGAACAAGTCAGTTATAAAATCTCTATTAGCTGTATTGAAACTTTTTTTCTCCCAAGTTTAAAGAACAAGTCACCCCCTACCAGAATATTACTCCACTCCCACTTCCTGTTTGAAAAATGCAAAAAATGCTGTTGCCTAGCAAACCGAGAGGGTGGAGCCGCTAACAAACACACACAGGCTCACAATGACATTGTGACATCATATGGTACCAGCTAACATTCTAAGGCACCTCTTAGCCAATAGCGATGGCAGATTTAAATTCAACTGCAGTGCAGAGTTTTTACCTGACAACGGCACAACACAGACAGTTTTAGGCAGAAAATTTACGTTTTAACTAAAATGCACGAAAGTGCAAAACTATTGGCTACACGTGTCTGTAGCACAATTAGACACGCATTTATATAGTTTATCAGAAGAAAAAAAGATTTGGGGGTGACTTGCTCTTTAAAGATTCCTTGACAGTTTTCCATTTGGTCCCATCAGTAGAGCCAAACAGGGATTCACATCTCTCACAGTCCAAAATAAATCTGACCGAGACACAAGTTACAGCTTACGTAAGAGTAAGAATCTCTCAGAATGATGAGTGGGACAAGTGTGTATCCAGTAAAACAAGGAGCATCTTCCTGATTCCAGCAGACTAAACAACAGCAGCAGTTTCTGCTGCAGTTACGCCAACACAACACGGTCAGTAGCGACAGCTGCAGCAAATGATAGAGAAGGACGGCTTCGTAGATATAAGAGAACCCAGGAAAAGTATTTGTGATGGAAGAAAATGTTCGTGTGTGGCAAGTTAGTGTCATCATAAACAGAAACAATAATGGAAGAAGAGAAGAAAACAGACCTTCCTGTTTGACACTTCCTATAGATTTAAATCATTTTGCCGGGGGCTGAACCCCCGGTGAACTTGTGGATCCAGCACTCACAGGTTTTGTGTGTTAAATGTGTGTGGTGGAAATAGAAAGGAAACTGTGTTTGAGCTCAGATTAAGATGCAGGACGTTTGGGTCACACATACACAGAAACGAATGAATTATTCATCATTCAACAATAATTTGATTAAGTTAATAATAATACATGCTGCTGCCGGCTTCAGACATAAATAAAATGTTCTTTTTTTATTTAGTTTTTTAAAATTTTGAACAAAAATTGAAGTCCCTTAGTCCTAAAAAATGACGACATGCTTTAAAGGGTTGGAATAATGCATTATGAAATTTGTGTGTGATTAATAACTGTCAGAATTTGGGTTGGTAGGGTGAAAACAATCTGAAAGTCCCCTCTAGGGATGGCTTTGTGCTGATTGTTTATCTGAAAGATTCTGCCATTTCAATGGTGATTCTATTACACTTTACAAGAGGGGTCCCTTTATTAATGTTACTTAGTGCATTATTAAGCATTAATAAACAAAGGGTCCCTTATTAACATTACTTAGTGCATGATTTAGCATTAATAAACAAAAGGGTCCCTTTACTAACGTTATTTAGTGCATTATTAAGCATTAATAAACAAAGGGTCCATTTATTAACATTACTCAGTGCATGATTTAGCAATAATAAACAAAAGGGTCCCTTTACTAATGTTATTTAGTGCATAATTAAGCCTTAATAAACAATGATCCTCATCATTTAGCATTAATTAACATGTGGTCCCTTTTTTACTTTACTTAGTGCATTACGAAACATTAAAAAACAAAGGATCCCTTTATTAATGTTAATTAGTGCATCATTTAGCATTAATGAACAAAAGGTCCCTTTATTAACGTTACTACCTTAAGGTTAAGGCAAAGGGCTGGGGTGTGTGTCTGTTTAGCAATGCATTACATAATGTGGTCAAGCAGTTGTTAATACTGTATTTAATAGTTCATTAATGCCTAATAATGCACTAAGTAACAATAACAAAATGACCCTCATTGTGAAGTGTACAAATATAAAAGAAAAACAAAGAACCTGCTTGTCCCGGGGGGGGGGGGGGGGGGGGGGGGCTGTTGTCACACACACACACACTTACACCTAAGAACAATGTAGACAGACCATTCAACCTAACAGTCATGTTTTTGGACTGCGGGAGGAAGCCGGAGTACCCAGATAGAACCCACGCACACAGGGAGAACATGCAAACGCCATGCAGAAAGATCCCAGGCTGGGAAGTGAACCCAGGACCTTCTTGCTGCGAGGCAACAGCTCTAACCACTGCGCCACCGCGCAGCCCCCAAACACCAACTAGTTCAACAAATTTAAACCAACAAGCAATAACATCTAAAACAAGCAGTGAGTCTCACCCACATTGTTTCTAAATCAGAGTCCCTCGGTAGCTGAGTGTTCCAGTTAGGACCCTTTAAATGAGGACAAACCACTCAGGAGAACACACTCATGTACGAGCACCAACACACACCAAACACTGCAGGCGGTACCGTGGTCTGATTGCATTTGAAATAACTCTGAGTGTGTTTCAGGTGTGACTCATAATTTCTCTCTGTTTCACCAGGTTAGAGTTGGACCTGAGAAGAGAAAAAAAATGAGCATCCTCACAGAAAGACAGCAGTATCATTATGTCATCCACTCTTCACACAAAGTACAGTGGTCAGCGTCTTCCCAGCTTAAACAGAAACTACAGCAGGTGGTTAAACTGTCCCAGGTAAGGTGCCATTAGAGGAACGGTAAACTGAAACTTTAGTTTAATTGATGGTCAGATTGTGTTTGGATGGAGCAAACTCAGCAGTTGTGATCAAATAAAGACCCAGGCCACGGTAGTTCTGATGTTCTGATACTTCATAGATAACCTGTTACTCACCTCAAAGAGACCATCCCCTAAAAATCAGCCTTTCCTCAGCTGCTCATGTCCCAGGATGCTTTCACAGGTTAGATCCATTTGAAAAAACACTCCAAAAGTTAGTCCTCAAATTCAGGGTTCACACCTTTACCATAAGAGGTCAGTTCAGAGTGGGAGAAAAGCAGTGAGAGAAAGCAACGAGGAGAACAGATGGAAGAGCAACGCAATGGAACTGACTGCCCACTGGGAGGGGAGGAGGGGGGAGTGACAGGGAGAGAAGAGCTCACACATCCAAGCAGCCAACTTCCTGACCACTTACTGCTGCAAGACCGGCCTCTCTCCCCCTCTCCATCTCTCTCTCTCTCTCCTCACCCACTTCACAGAGTGGAAATGTTGCTGGAAAGCTGCCAGCACTGCAGGCAACAGGAGTGACACTGGAAAGAGCCTGAAACCGTGACAACATGCCCGAAGCCTGAGCAGGAGAGGAGCAGCGTTGATTAACAGTTTACAGTGATCAACGGGGAAGCGGGCGAGGAAGGAACTGGCAGCTCATGCAAAGGAGGACAAGAAAAAGAGGGCGACACAAGGACGAGCTGTCTCGTCTCGCCACAAAAAAGCTACAACAAGTGGGTCAGAGCCCTTTTTCTGGGACGTTCTTATCAGGATAAAAAGCAACAAAATGTCAAGTTTTCATCCTGCTGTGTACCAGTGTGTGATCACACAGTCAGCATGGATGCATAACTCATTCAGTCATTGTCCTGCATCCTCAGAGAGCAGGACGGAGGAAAGTCCCTTCTCCTGGAGCCAATGGCTGTTCCTGCCTCCTAGTAGCGTAGCTTCCTGAGATTGATAAAGCAGCTCCTGGCCCACTTCCACCTTTTCCTTGTTCTGAGGAGGACAAAACGGCAACAACTTTGACAAGAAACTAGCTGTAACTTTAGTCTGCTGACCTACATTTTTATTTTGAAAGCACACAAAAGTGTCCTATAACTTGACTGACCCCATGTGCACAAAATCCGTTTTTTATGTTTACCAAGAAATACTAGAACTGAAATGATTATTCAGAAAATACATTTAAATTGAATTATAGATTCTGAACCAACTGAATTTTTTTAGTATTTCATTCATTTTCAGCCGAATTTATTTAGACAAACAACAATTACCTGTTTTTGTCATTTTCCAGAACAGTCCAATGTTGACGGATTCAGCTGAAATACAAAACAGGAAGGACCCTCCCTTCCATTTCCCACCAGTCATGAGTGGCTTGTTTACAAACGAGAGCCCAACAGGATGTGACATCAACTCGCAGGTGAATCATGCTCATATCATGACAAAGTCGCCAAACGCTCCTTGCCCTCATCAGAGATAACGAGCTTTAGCTATTAAGTGATTCCAGTGACACACAAAAAGAGTCAATTTGTATGCTCAGTGATGGTTTCCAAGTCATGAACATCGTGCACACATACTAGTGATGTAAGAAATTAGAGTGTTTTCACTCTGCCTAGATTTCCCTTCACCCACACTGACAGATGAGAAGAATAAATGAATACATTTCCCAAATGGATGCTTTAACTGGGGGTGTTACTTTACTAATGACTCATAATGTAAGACTTCATGTATAACTAGGAGACCTGTGGGTGTAATAATAATAAAAAATAATCAGTAGATGTCATGTTCTGTGTCCCCTTGATTACACGCTGCTCGCCTCTCAGCCCATCCCTGACCATCCACCTCCTGCGGCTCCCCACCAAGACCCACCTGGATCTGTACTACCTCAAAACTCAGCTCCCTCAACCTCCAACCCTGGATTCCTACTCCCTGTAAGTCCCTCCAACCCAGACCGGACCACCGTCCCCCACTCAAGCCATTATGCCTCAAGACCATAAGTCCTCCAAACTCACAACCCTCTGTTGTTATTTTGAGCTGGACCTTAAACTGCCTTTGTCTGCAGATTCCCGCACCAGATCCCTGTCGGAAGAACTCAGCGATTTTGCTTCTCCTTTAGTTTTTCCCTTAATAAATTATTGTTTAAACACTTTCGCCTTTGTCTGAGAACTGATTCTGTATGTCGTGGGTTAGTCACTTACCTCAAAAACATGACAGAATCATCCAGCCAATCTTCTAACCTCAGTACCGAATCAGTTCTTCCCGTCGTCGCCGCAACCTTGTCTCAGCACAGTTCCACACTCCAAGCCCTCTCGGATCAACTTACTAATACTAACCAAACCTTGTTTCAGCTGGGCATTTTGGTAAAACAACTCAATGACAGAATAACCTCACCGGAACCCATTGCTCCTCCAACCCCGAGTCCAACCGGACCTGTTTCTCCTGCACCATCCGGTCAGCCCAACTTCCGGGTCGCCACGTCACCTCCTCCTGAGATGTTCGACGGCAGCCGAAATGTTTGTAGGAGTTTTCTCCTCCAGTGCCATATGGCTTTTCAACATTCTCCTGAATCCTTTGCAACCAACGCAGCCAAGATCTCCTATGTTGTTGGACTACTGCGCGGCAAGGCACTCAGGTGGGCGGAGGCAAAGAGCCGTACCTCTAGCTTTCTCACAAGCTCATTAAGTGATTTCCTGTCTGAGTTGACATTTGATAGTTCCAAGTCCGCTTCAGAGCTCGCAAGACAAATTTGGAGTTTACGCCAAGGTAAACAGTCGGTGGCCGATTTCGCCATAGAGTTCCGGACTTTAGCAACTGCTTCAGCTCTTGATAATGCCTCCCTTAAGGGAGCCTTCTCACAGGCCCTCAACGCACAACTCCAGGATCAGCTGGCTTTTTGTCAGGAACCCCCGGATCTAGAGGGTCTGATAACATTATGTAACCGGATCGAGAGGAGACTCCTGGCTCAACACAAAGGTAATAACTCGTTTGCTCCTTTTCATAATGACCACCAGTCCAGCTTATCTCAGTCAGCCCCAGCTTCACCCCCAAGCAAACCCCTGCAAATCGGCCGGACAAAGTTAAGTCAAGAGCAGAGAAATAAAAGAATGAGATCTGGTCTTTGTTATATTGTGGCTTATCTGGCCATTTTGTTTCTGAATGTCCCAGACAGTTAAACCCCAAGGCCCATCAGTAGCTCCAAGAGAACTGGTGGGCGGTTCCTCAGCTAACATGACTTCTCGGTGTGCCCTAGATTGTAACATGTCTTATAACCAGAACACCATATCCACCCAGGCTTTGATTGACTCAGGTTGTGAACAGAACCTATTAGACCAACAGCAAGTGGAGCAACTAAAGATCACCACCATTCCCCTGATGAACCCCTGTAGGGTTTCATCCTTGGACGGCAGTTACTTAACCCCCATCACCCACAAGACTGCTCCCGTTCAACTCCTGATTTCAGGTAACCATCATGAAGAGTTTGTGTTCCCATCTCCTCAGTCTCCGGTCATCCTGGGACATCCTTGGCTTGAGAACCACAACCCCCACATAAACTGGGTGTCCAACAAGGTCGAGATGTGGAGCAAAAAATGTCACACCACCTGTCTAGGCTTAGCCCATCTCACTTCCGAGTTTCGACCCCCGGAGATATCACCTCCCGACCTCACTGGAAATCCCATCGCATACCACGACCTTCAGCAGGTATTTTCCAAGGATAAGGCATCCTCCTTACCTCCACACAGACCATATGATTGTGCTATTGACCTGCTTCCTACAGCACCTCTTCCCTCTAGTCGTCTTTACAGCATCTCCAAGCCCAAACGGGAATGCATGGAGACTTACATCTCGGAGTCCCTGGCTTCTGGTACAATCCGACCCTCTACATCTCCCCTTGGGGCGGGTTTTTTCTTAGTGTCCAAGAAGGACGGTTCCCTCCGGCCATGCATTGACTACCGAGGGCTAAACCAGATAACAGTAAGGAATAAGTATCCGTTGCCCTTACTATCATCAACATTCAAACCCATACAGGACGCAACCATTTTCACAAAACTGGATCTTCGGAACGCTTATCACCTGGTATGGATAAGGAAGGAAGACGAATGGAAGACGGCTTTCAAGACCCCGTTGGACATTTCCAGTATTTGGTAATGCCGTTTGGTCTCACAAATGCCCCAGCGGTTTTCCAGTCTCTGGTAAACTCGATTTTGAGTGATTATCTGAATAAGTTTGTCACCATTTATCTGGATGATATTTTGATTTTTTTGAGGACCCCCGAGGAACATTCCGGACACGTCCGTGCCATCCTCCAAACACCTGCTGGAGAAACGTCTCTACGTCAAGGCAGAAAAGTGCGAGTTCCATGTTCCGACCGTCAAGTTTTTGGGGTCTGTTATCAAGAGTGGGAAACTGGGACCCGATCCTGAAAAGGTACAAGCAGTCCAGGACTGGCCCACATCCACAACACGCAAGCAGTTGCAAAGGTTTCTTGGATTTGCAAATTTTTACAGAAGCTTTATCAAAGGGTACAGTCAAATAGCCACTCCCCTAACTCAGTTGACCTCTGTCAAGGTAACCTTTTCCTGGAACCCTGAAGCCACCAGGGCTTTTTCCGCGTTAAAAGAGAGATTTGTTCAAGCTCCTGTTCTCACCCGTCCTGACCCATCTCAACAATTTACTCTCAATGTTAATGCCTCCGATACAGGAGTAGGTGCTGTTTTGTCTCAAATCGCTCCCACAGACCACCGTCTCCCTGTGTCTTCTCTCGACACCTCTCCCCAGCCGAGAAAAACTACGACGTTGGGGATCTGGAACTTCTGGCAATAAAACTCGCCTTGGAGGAGTGGAGACACTGGTTGGAGGGAGCTGAGCACCCCATCGTGATATGGACAGATCACAAAAACCTTGCCTACCTAAAGGAAGCCAAGTGACTAAATCTGCGACAGTCCAGGTGGTCTCTGTTTTTCTCCCGGTTTCATTTCATTATCTCTTACAGACCTGGCCCCAAGAATACCAAACCCGATGCCCTGTCCCGACAGTTCTCTGTAAAGCCAGATCTGGAACCAGCTACAATCATTCTTCCAGACTGTGTCCTTGGAGCCATCACCTGGGAGATTCAGGGCCAAGTACTCAAGGCCCTGAAGACTGCTCCCAGCAAGGTACCTCACAAGACTCTGTTCGTTCCCCCCTCTGTCAGGAACAAGGTCATCCACTGGGCCCATACTGCGAGGTTTTCAGTCCACCCTGGAGTCAGCCATACTGTAGCACTCATGCGACTGTTGTTTTGGTGGCCCACCATGTTCAAAGAGGTGAAGGAATACATAGCCGCTTGCCAGATATGTGCCAGAAATAAATGTAGTAATCAACCTCGCTGTGGCTTATTAAATCCGTTACCTGTCCCGTCCAGACCGTGGTCCCATATAGCAATGGATTTTGTTTTACCAGCCCCCCCCCCCCCCCCCCCCCGTGGGTTTTCTGTAATCAAGACTGTAGTGGACAGGTTCTCCAAGGCCTGTCACCTCATACCATTAAAGGTCCTCCCCACTGCGACCGAGTCAGCAACCTTGCTGATGACGCATCAGCAACATGACACCACCTCCCTCTACTCCCCCACTTGTCCAGATCTGGGCTAACATCAGATTTTAACCATAGGCCCTACTGGTGGTATATGGAGCTAAGAGAGAAAAATAAACTTTTAATAAGTTTTATATACGTAATTTTAAGTTTGTGTCATTGCTAAATTAAGTGACAACCTTACGAATTTTTTCAACACAGTGTTTAAATGCTTCATGAAATAATATTTTTTTGGCTTCTCTTATTTTCATTAGGTATTAAACTAACCTTCTACCCCTAAATAGAGCATGAAATTAGTGCTGTTGCTACTAAATAAATATTTTTTGGTAAAGTAATCACCTTACATTGCATGTGGAGGCGACGCTCTGGCACAGCACGTTGCTTTCCGAAACAAACTCTTGGTCACCCTTCGTCAGTTTTAGCCGCTTCAGGTGTGAGAATGTGTTGCACAGGCAGCTTATCACAGAGCAACACAGAGACACACAGGACAAACAACCACACACTTGACACATTCACACTTAAGGACAGTTCAGAGGTCACCTAACCTAACATTCACATTTTGGAAGGAAACCCAGTACCCAGAGAGAACCCATGTGTGCAAAAGGAGAACATGCAAACTCCGTGCAGAATGACCCAAAGCTGGGAATTGGTCCTGGGACCCTCTTGCTGCAAGGTAACCATTGCACTATTGTGCAGCCCCAATGTAAAAATGAATACAAACACTAAAGTGTTGAAGAAAGGCTCTTTTGCATTAAAACAAAGTCTCAAAGGAGTTCTAGTTACTGTGTGTTGGCCGCTCTAAAGGAAACAGATACTTAAACGATTTTGGTGAAACCACTACTAAAATCCATGATCCCACCATAAATCTCAATGGGATATGTCTTAGTAGGAGCATGTGTTTAAAATTAAAATCCAAAAGTAGACCTTACAGTTCTGACTCTTTGTCTCAAATGGAAGCCAAAACACATTAATGCTCAGATTAGGGATATAGCGGGGGAGAGAAAACGCTGAATTGTGTGCAGGCGCCACTCTGTGCATGGTGGTTTCTTGTGCATGTGCGCTTATCTGGGTTTGACAAGGATAAAGAGCCAGGAGTGCCTGTTGGCAGGTTCCCTTTGACCTGTGCAGGCTTTATTTCCCCCCCATATTCATATCAGACTAATACCCTGGCTTTCCCATGCCAGTGAAAACCCCGGAAGCCGAGCTCTCTCCGGCCCTCTCCTCTCTCAGGGAACCTAAGATGTCAGCACACACAAAAGGAGCCATGAATGTCGTCCAACTCAAGCAGGGGCCATTATTTACAGTACCAAAAGAAAATTGCTCTTCTCCCAAATAACAATCCTCATCCAAGACGGTTTCTCTTCTTCTTCTGTTTCCCATTTTGCCCTTTTTCATTCCCTTCCTTTCATTATTTTCACTTCACTTTTCTTCCATCATGTCTCTCCCTTTCAGCTCCATCCCCATCTCCATAATAAAGTAAATTATAGGTTTTTGTAACGAGTTGTGTAAACCCTAAACCGAACCTTGGCCAATGTCGACTGAGCCATTCAAAACAGGCACAGAGATCCTGGCTGATCAGAAAATTATTTCTGAGCTTAGTTTGAAGCAAAAGCTTTTCATGACAGCTTGATGTATTTGTTTTTAAGGCCTTTAGATCAATAAGGAATGAAAGAGTGGCTTTAACACTAAAAATAAAGCAGATTAGTGTAATTATAAACTTTAAAAGCAGTCTTCCCTTTCAGAAAGTTTCCATGTTTTTATAAGAAAAGTGATTGAATTAGATTTATCTCATTGTCTCTGAAGAAAAGCAAACATTTTTCTTGGAGCTTTTCACCACTTTGCTTGCCGCAAAGGGAGTTTGCACCTAAAATAAAATCAATACCATAAACCGAACTAGCAGGACTACATGTCTAAATGGAAAATGTACAGGAAAAATTCATGATATGATTTTTTT
This sequence comes from Nothobranchius furzeri, assembly GCF_043380555.1. Taxonomy (NCBI): domain Eukaryota; kingdom Metazoa; phylum Chordata; class Actinopteri; order Cyprinodontiformes; family Nothobranchiidae; genus Nothobranchius; species Nothobranchius furzeri. The sequence goes on from NC_091742.1 coordinate 5,941,037, forward strand.
TCCCATCTGGCTGTGAAGCAAACATAATTAATGTCTGAATGCTGGTGACAAGCCTTAGATTTACTCTCAGGTGGAGCATCAAAGCGTCTGCTTTTAATGTCACGCCTGATACTTAAAACTTTATTGTTATTGTTTTTTGAATGCTTTGTAATATCGACCGGACACGGAGACAGAGGTCTGCTTCTAGACCTGCAGAAAAGGGACACACAACAATGCAACAGGAGCACACTATCACTTCGTCAACTTGAAGAAATATAAAATCAACATTGTTTTACTGAACAGTCACACAATAATAAATCACAGTGCATTTAGTGCCAACCACAGCCTTAAGACATGTGTTGAATGTGCCCAAGTCTGTACTTATGAGAGAACCATGTGAGCACCTGTGTGTGTACACACGCTTGTTTATGTAAGGTTTCTCTATAGGAGCGTCCAGTAGAGAGTGTGAGGGGCCACAGATCTGCCCCCTAAAGATGCGTAGGAGACGGGGGGAGCTCCAAGTCCCAGAGATCCAGGAGCTGCCCCAGAACACAGGGACCCCAGGGAGACTGCAACCAGAAAGCCCCTGCCCCCCTGGAGAGGCGCAGAGGATTGCCTCGGGGGGCCACAACCAGCAGCCGGCAGAGTCCTGGGAGATCTCAGCGGCAAGCCCACAGGCCCGCCCACAGCCTCCCACCCAGAGGAGACTGGGATGTGAGGCTTCTGTTGGTCCTTATGGCCATACGGGCCACTCCTCATGAGTCTACAGGCGTCTCCCCATTTGAAATGATGACGGGTAGACAAATGACCCTGCCGCTTCACCTGCTGTATCAGTCAGTTCAACCCATTGCAGCTACGGCTTACACTGACGAGCAGTATTTGCAGGACCTGAAGAACCATCTGCCTGCAGCGTTTTCTTTTGCACAGACAAATCTGGAGAAATCAGCTGAGGGCAGGAAGGCTTATTATGATCAGAAGGCCTCACATTCTGAACTCAATGTGGGAGATGAGGCCTGGCTCTACATCTTTAATCCTAATTCCGGTCACACAAAAGCAACCTCTGGTAAACTGGCTAAGAAACTTTTGCCGAAGTGGTCAGGTCCATACCGGCTAAAGCCGGGCGTACACTGTGCGACTTTTTCACTCATAGCACTCAGCTTCAGCTCAAACTGTACGACTTCCTCGCAGAGCAGATCTCACGAGCCAGGCGCTCACACTGTACGACCCAGTTCTCGGATGCTACCTGACTGCTCACACTGTACGTCTGGTAGCAACACGTCGGCCCTAAAAATATGCTAAAAATAGCAGTTTTTACTCAACACGTTATTTGCCTGTTGTCCTTCGGGAGTGCTGCAGGAGGACGCACAGGGATTTATGGGGGTTGGATGAGGAAAACGAAATAAGAAAGTAAATCTGTGTTTTGTGATCAGTTTAATTTGAGATGAACACGACAAACATGTTTTCTTGACAATCTTTGTGAGTAAAAAAAAGTGTAGAAATTAAAACGAACAACGTGTATTATTAGGGAAATAGAGAGGAGCGGTGTTGATGCAGGATTGCGCATGCGCCGTGAGCGGTTCTGATACATTTTGGGTCGCAGCTGCTTGCAGCGCCGCTTCAACAGTGCGATACCCTCACGAGGGACGAGCAAAATATTAAACACGCCAGAAGTCCATGCGACCTCACGACTGCTGATCGGCAGCTGGTCACGTGGTGTTAATCGCCTCTCGTAACCCCCTGTACACTAGACGACCGCTCGGCGCAAAACTCGCCCCGATGTCGTGGATTCTTGCACGAGTGGAAAATCGGCTCAAAAAAGTGAAAAAGTTGCACAGTGTACGCCCGGCTTAACTGAAGAACTCTCTCCGATTGTGTATCAGATCAAGATTACCAAAGGAATCAAAGATCCCATCCATATGTGGGTCCACAGAAACCAGATAAAATTACGCAAGGGTTCCGTTAATTTGGATGACGCTACAACCCATAAATCTGATGACCAAAACCGAATCAACTCAAAAGGGGGGTGAATTTTCCATCCGCTCTCGCTCGGTTCTCTGTTTCAGGTCTCACAAGTTCTGTTGTGTGTATGGGTGTGCGTGTGCGTGGATAAATTTCACGTCTAAAGGTAACATACAGACTTGGATGACTGTTGTGGTTCTGCTGTGTTCATAGCAGTTAACAGTGAGTGACTCCACTGACTGTTATGTTTAATCCAAAATTAATTTTCTTTTATTTTTCAATTGCTAGTGATTTTGATAAATTTTGCAATTTTTAAACACTAAAGGACTAATTTGAGTCCATTTTACGCTTTATTTTATCTACTAATCTCTAATTCCTACTGTGGTATATTCACATATAGGTTTGATTACTAACAACACTGATTTACATTTAAGTGTTTCTTCTTCTTTATAGTACTATTGATTCTTTAACAGATACGTTCACAGATATATTTCTGCATTATTTCATTACAGCTGATTTCTTTACGTCATTTCTGTTATAATCTATTTTATTTTGATTGTTACCAGTTATGGGCTACAGTTTATTTTGCTCTTCTGTTTTGATGACATTTTTGCTCCAAGCGTTGATTCTCCCTTACATATATTATAGGGTTATACTCATTTTGTTCTTTTTGCAACACTTTTCCAGTACACGTAGTTTACTGCATCCATTTCTCTCACCTGAACTCTGTTCACATAATTTGTTTCACATAGCACATATAGGCACATATAGTGCAAGGTTTCTTTTTGTTTGTTATTTTGCATCAGACGCAATCTATGTGCATTTGTATTGAAGTCCCTGTGTCTGCTCTTCTCCTTCCCTGGGTTCGCCTGTGGTCCTCGCTTCCTGGGTGGACCTTTCTACACCATCGCCTGATTCGGCTGCCTGCTGCCTGAGGGTTCGGTTCATGTGGGTCTGGATTAGTGGTGTGCATCTCTACCTGCCTCACGATTCGATCCGACTCCAATTATCCACGTAAAGATTCGATTTGAGTCTGAAATGCATCACGATTCTTCACACAAAAATTTTCATTACTTAATAAAAGCAGTAGAATAGTTTTCAATTTCTTTTTGATTTCGAAATCCCTGAAAAACAGAACATTCATCTATTCACTAGCAATGATTCTTAAAGTGTGATGCCTATAATTACTTAAATAATATAAGAAATAATGTTTTCGGTAGAGCTCCAGAGCCGCGGTTGCCGACCCCCGACATAAACATAGGGAGAAAATCTCATTATGTCACGTTGCTGCATCGATGCGGAATCATGCACGGCTGAATCGCGATGCATCTTAGAATCGACCATTTTTCCCACCTCTAGTCTGGATGTCCTGTGGTTCCTGCCGTGCTTACAAGAGCTCTGCGGTTCGCCTGGGGCCTAGACCAGTCCCTGATCGTCTGTTTCCTTTCCTGAGGATCCTGATAAGTGGATTACTTGGAGCTACATTGAGTATTCTCTGGTGTGGGGGTTTGCTTTCCTCACTCCAGGGGCCTTTGCCTGGAAACTAACCTGTGCTTTGTCGACTGAGTCCCTAGGGCCTCTGACTTGTTCCAATGACCCGTGGTTTCTGCCAGGACCCCGTGCCCTTGGAAAGGGAGGTTCTGTAATGTCCAGCAATGGTCAGTTTAGGTACAGTCTGACCTTTAAACATCTATTTAACATCTGGCCAGAAAGAAGACAAAACACTGCATGTGTTCCCTTTTAAATGAGCCTGCCTTCATACCAGCTGGAACTCACAGACTCTGCTAGTCTGAAAGATAAACAATAACTTTCTTTCCTAAGGTCTCATCTGGCTGCCTCCACAGAAGGAAGAACTCCAGCTTGAATCAGTTGCTAAAATCAAGAATGATTTACTAAATCAATATGAACTACTTCTATGACTTTTAATCCAGATAATCATTAAATAAACATTTGTTTATTACTACTTATAACAATTATAGTATAATGAAATGCTTTATTAATCTGTGCACACTGAATGGATGTTATGTTATGTGTGTCTACCAGAACCTGCCATGTGTTCACCGTGTTTTGACGACGAGGTCCTCACATCTGCACTCACACAATAACAAGTACAGCTAAGTTAAACCCTGACAAACATAGTATTAAACCAGTCAGAACATCCTGTATCAAGAAGGCATTTTTCTGAGTTGTCTTGGTAGCATATCTCAACTTTGTCAACCTCTGATTGGCTGTGCAAGTCATAACATCAAAACCTTAAAACTAGATCATCCTGAGTGATTCGTCAGTTCTAGAGAATCGCTTCAGACCGGCCATCTGTAGCAAAACCTCTTTAAACATCAAAGATTTTGACACATCGTCAAAACCTTTTTGCACCTGCAAAGCTGATGAGCAAACAGCTCTTGCAGAAACAAAGCTGATGTTGTTAGACTCCTTAAGAGTCCGCCAGACGCACGGTTCCATCCAGCTGTTGTGACCCGAGACATCTCTGGACTGAAGAGTCGGTACCACGGTATTCTACAACCCTCCGGTGTCAGAGGTCTGCCGACCCCTACGACTTTCAGATCCACCAAGAGGGTCTCTCCAAAACGGGTGAAGTAGACATGACAGAAAGCGTCCATGTGCTTCTGATGATAACAACTTTATAGCTTAGAGCAAACCAAATTCTTTTCACCAGAACTCAACTTACTTTGATAAGGAAGCTCTGACTGAAATCGCATTCACACATAGGTTCCTTCATCACGTTTAGTTACATCCACTCACAGTAAATGCTTAGTTAATTAGTCATGTTTTAATTGTTTGTAAAATAAATTATTACTTTTATAAACCTGACTCTTTTTTGAAATAACACGAAATGTGGTTGCTTACTGAAAAAGTAAAGAACCTAGATCTTCTGAAATAAATCCTATAATCTTCTGAATGACTACAATAAAGAGCTAGCAGGTTAATAATGTTATCTATATAGAATATTACCTCTTCCTGGTCAAAACAAATAAAAATCATCAATTTGCCCACACTACACAGCTGAAACAGACAAAAGCAGGTAGTCTGTACTGTACATGCTGACTGAGGTGTTGCTAATCCGTTCGTACTGAGTTAAACTAGTCAACACATGACGAAATACTCTGAGGCCTGAGCCGAAGAACCTTCACTCTAACTTTATCTTTAATTATCTCCAGCCCTCTTGCTGTTGTTATCTGCCTTTGTCAGGGTGCGCTGGTGAGTGGAGCGGAGGTGAGGATCCAAATGCAGGGGAGAAAGCAGGCAGGCAGACAAACTGGACAACTGAAAGGGTTTTAATGATTCACGCACGCAGGACATGGAAACAATGAAGCAACAAGAGACAAAGGACTGGAGGGGTTTAAATACAGGAGGGCTGGGAGCTTGGGTGATTGGGAAACAAGAGGCAGGTGGGAGCAATCAACAGGGACACAGGCTGAACCACATGGAGAGACAGGACAGGGTGTGACAGTACCCCCCCCTCAAAGGGCGGCTTCCAGAAGCCCACAGGAACACAGAACAGGGCCGGAGGAGGGGGACCCGGATGGAGGGCCGAGAGGGACAGAGGGCCCGATGATCAGGAGGCAGGGACCAGCCTGCACCCAGGGCAGAGGAGGCAATAACGACGACGGGCTCTTGGGGGCCTGCGCCTGGGGCAGAGGAGGAGGTGACAACGGGCTCTTGGGGGCCTGCGCCTGGGGCAGAGGAGGAGGCGACGACGGGCTCTTGGGGGCCTGCGCCTGGGGCAGAGGAGGAGGCGACGACGGGCTCTTGGGGGCCTGCGCCTGGGGCAGCGGAGGAGGCGACGACGGGCTCCTGGGGGCCGGCGTCTATGGCAGAGGAGCTCTGTAGACTGGGGCGGGGACAGAGTCTCTGCAGGCTGGGCCGGGGACAAAGCCCCTTGGACGGGCTGGACCGGAGACTCGTAGAAGAGCTGGACCGGATATGGTATGACCTCCAGAACCACCGTTGGCACTGGAGACGGTGGAGACGTCGGACTAGAGGGAGCGCCGACCTCTGGACAGGAGAGAGCGCCGACCTCTGGACAGGAGAGAGCGCCGACCTCTGGACAGGAGAGAGCGCCGACCTCTGGACAGGAGAGAGCGCCGACCTCTGGACAGGAGAGAGCGTCGACCTCTGGACAGGAGAGAGCGTCGACCTCTGGACAGGAGAGAGCGTCGACCTCTGGACAGGAGAGAGCATCGACCTCTGGACAGGAGAGAGCGTCGACCTCTGGACAGGAGAGAGCGTCGACCTCTGGACTGGAAAGAGCATCCTCAGACGAGGCAACTTCAGACGAGCCGACTGCAGAGGCGACGTCGTCGGACGAGCCGACTTCAGAGGCGGCGACTTCAGAGGCGACGTCGTCAGACGAGCCGACTTCAGAGGCGGCGACTTCAGAGGCGACGTCGTCAGACGAGCCGACTTCAGAGGCGGCGACTTCAGAAGCGACGTCGTCAGACGAGCCGACTTCAGAGGCGGCGACTTCAGAGGCGACGTCGTCAGACGAGCCGACTTCAGAGGCGGCGACTTCAGAGGCGACGTCGTCAGACGAGCCGACATCAGAGGCGGCGACTTCAGAGGCGACGTCGTCAGACGAGCCGACTTCAGAGGCGACGTCGTCAGAGCCGACTTCAGACGAGCCGACTTCAGAGGCGGCGACTTCAGAGGCGACGTCGTCAGACGAGACGACTTCAGACGAGCCGACTTGGGAGGCGTCGTCGTCAGACGAGCAGACTTGGGAGGCGACGTCGTCGGACGAGCAGACTTGGGAGGCGACGTCGTCGGACGAGCAGACTTGGGAGGCGACGTCGTCGGACGAGCAGACTTGGGAGGCGACGTCGTCGGACGAGCAGACTTGGGAGGCGACGTCGTCGGACGAGCAGACTTGGGAGGCGACGTCGTCGGACGAGCAGACTTGGGAGGCGACGTCGTCGGACGAGCAGACTTGGGAGGCGACGTCGTCGGACGAGCAGACTTGGGAGGCGACGTCGTCGGACAAGCAGACTTGGGAGGCGACGTCGTCGGACGAGCAGACTTGGGAGGCGACGTCGTCGGACAAGCAGACTTCAGAGGCGACGTCGTCAGACGAGCCGACTTCAGAGGCGGCGACTTCAGAGGCGACGTCGTCAGACGAGACGACTTCAGACGAGCCGACTTGGGAGGCGACGTCGTCGGACGAGCCGACTTGGGAGGCGACGTCGTCGGACGAGCAGACTTGGGAGGCGACGTCGTCGGACGAGCAGACTTGGGAGGCGACGTCGTCGGACGAGCAGACTTGGGAGGCGACGTCGTCGGACGAGCAGACTTGGGAGGCGACGTCGTCAGACGAGCAGACTTGGGAGGCGACGTCGTCGGACGAGCAGACTTGGGAGGCGGCGACGTCATCGGACGAGCCAACTTCAGAGGAGACGTCATCAGGGGGGTCGACTTCTGGACAGGAATGGGCGTCGACTTCTGGACAGGAACGGGCGTCGACTTCTGGACAGGAACGGGCGTCGACTTCTGGACAGGAACGGGCGTCGACTTCTGGACAGACACGGGCGTCGACTTCTGGACAGACACGGGCGTCGACTTCTGGACAGACACGGGCGTCGACTTCTGGACAGACACGGGCGTCGACTTCAGGACAGACACGGGCGTCGACTTCAGGACAGACACGGGCGTCGATTTCAGGACAGGAACGGGCGTCGATTTCAGGACAGGAACGGGCGTCGATTTCAGGACAGGAACGGGTGTCGACTTCAGGACAGGAACGGGCTTCGACTTCCATCGACTTCAGGTCCGGGGGCGTCGGCTTCGGGTCCGGAGGCGTCGACTTTTGGTCCGGAACCAGAACCATCTGCTTCGGGGTCAGAACCGTCTGCTTCTGGGCCGGAACCGGAACCGTCTGCTTCGACGCCCGAACCTTCTGCTTCTGGGCCGGAACCGGAACCGTCTGCTTCGGGGCCCGAACCTTCTGCTTCTGGGCTGGAGGCAGAGCTGCTGCAGGAGGAGCTGCCTGGCCAGGCTGGACCAGATGCGGTGTGACCTCCGGGACCTCCACTGGACCTGGATGCGGAGCGTCCACCGGGACCACTGCTGGAGGTGGCTGCGACAGAGCAGGTGGTGCTGAGAACGGTGAAAGCAGGGAGGACAGACCGTCCAGCTGACGCTCCTTAAGGCTGAGGGTCCAATGGAGCTGGGCCAGCTTAGCCCGGAGATCGGCGAGCTCCGCTGGGTGAACACCGGGCTCGCTCGTCTGGTCCTGAGATGAGGAGGATAGAGCGTCCAGGCGGGATTCCTGGAAGCTGATGAGCTGGCGGAACCGGCCAAGCTCCGCCTGGAGACTGACGAGCTCAGTCAGCTGGGCTGCGGCCAACGCTCCTCCCTCAGCAGATGACGGAGGCGCCGATTGGGTCGGAGCCGGAACTGCTGGTCTGGCCGGGGGCTTGTCCAAACTGCTGCGCAGAGCAGGGGCAGCGGCGGGCACACAGCTCCATCCTGGTACACAGGACTGCGGGGCAGCCCGGCGTCTCTCCCCACGCCGTGGACCAACGCCGGGGGAGCACACAGCCAGACGGGTGCCCACGTAACTGGAGTTATCCGAACGCGTCTCTCGATCCGGTCTCTCATCAGGCACTGGGAGGGTGGAGAGGAAGGCCGAGGGTGCACGCTGGCGCCGTCGTCCACGGCGAGGCGGAGCTGGAGCTGGAGCTGGAGAAGCCGGGTGGTGGCTTGGAGCGAGCCACTGGAGCAGGTACTCCCTCGGGAGAATCTCCCCGCTGGGTCCTTCAACTGGTTGCTTCATTCTGTCAGGGTGCGCTGGTGAGTGGAGCGGAGGTGAGGATCCAAATGCAGGGGAGAAAGCAGGCAGGCAGACAAACTGGACAACTGAAAGGGTTTTAATGATTCACGCACGCAGGACATGGAAACAATGAAGCAACAAGAGACAAAGGACTGGAGGGGTTTAAATACAGGAGGGCTGGGAGCTTGGGTGATTGGGAAACAAGAGGCAGGTGGGAGCAATCAACAGGGACACAGGCTGAACCACATGGAGAGACAGGACAGGGTGTGACAGCCTTCAGGTTGACTGCAACGTTCACCACCTGCAATGTGTTTCAGTGAAGTGTGCTGCTAATATACGCCATTGGTGACTTTAGTGACAACAATCAGCCACATACACACACACACACGCACACACACACACACACACACGCACACACACACACACACACACACACACACACACACACACACACACACACACACACACACACACACACACACACATCCCCATGGAGCTGTAACAGAATTAAAGATCTAGGACATCAACGGTAGATGGAGAAACTACATGAGACTGAAGGTATCGGAGAACATTTGCCAAGTCATTTAAACAACAATGGTTCAACTCAACCTTTATTCACTTGTTCATCATCGGTATTAAAATATGCCTGATGGAGTATCATTAACATTAGAGCAACGCCCACAGACCCCCTTTATTATCGATAGGGTTGGTGTGATTTGGACCAGAAGAATGGAGTTATTTCATAATAAGGTGGGTGAAATTTATTCTCAGTCACTTCAGCTGTGCTATTAATGTAGGAGGGATGTGGCAACCTATTCATTTCAAAATGAAACATTTGTGTTCCAAAGAGTTATTTCCTTTTTATAAGGCTTTCTGATATTTATGTATGTTAAAGATTGACATTTCCTTTTGTGCCCGTGAAACACCTATAGAAGCACAAATCCAACCTAATAAAAGTGGTTTCATTCTCTTGAACCACATTCCCCACCTCTTTTGCAGTTATATCCTAAATGGTTTCATCACAAAGCATGACATCAGCAAAGTGGCTAGATTTGACAAACTCAGAACGGTCTGGGAACTTGAGAGGGAAGGATTTGAAGAGGCAGCTGCTAAACTTGATTACTTTAGTCAGAGTGACCAACAGGGTGATGACATTTAGAAAAGTTTCATTTTCATATGCTTTAGTAGGAATTCTCCTCTCAGTGTGTCCTGATCAAAACAAGTGTCAGTTACAGTTTTATTGCTTTACTTATAGAAATCTGTGTACTCACTGTATATTTTATTTGTATCTTGTGATACAATGTTTTTATTTTCTGGACTTAAAATTTTATGTTTTTTACTTGATCAGTGTAGCGCCTTGGTGGCATCTTTTTGTCTGTAAGGCGCAATTTACAAATAAAGTTGAGTTGAGTACTATGACAACACTCCATCTACAATATGTTGCATTGACATGTTTTCTACTGTCGTGAGCCGGGGTGAGTACTCTCTCTCTCTAAACAATCTCTGACTGTCTTCACAGGAGAGGGAGTGGCAGCTGCACGTCATCGGTTCATCAGCGGGTCAGGGGAAGGGGCAGCTGCGACGCATCAGCTGATTCGGCGGGACTGCTTCAAAAGGAGATGGTGAACACAGCTCGAAGCCGGATGATTACTACGACTTGGTAGTACCAGCCTTCGTTTCTCACTCTCATGGTTTTCTCGTGTCTAAGTTTCAGTGTGTTTTTACTCTTGTGTGTTTTTGAACTCACCAACCTCAGGCTCTTCACTCACCTGGAACTACTCACCTGACCTCCATAGGACTTCTGGACTCCGTTTTCCTGCCACGTTCACCAGTCTCCTCCCGGACCGTCCCGCTCTCACTCTCCGAACCTGCGCTCCCTCTCCAGCTCAGGAGATCATTCCACCAGGATCATCCCCGGCTCACTTCCTCCCTCCTAAAACCTCTGTCTAAGTCATCTCCTGTAAGTTCCCTCTCAATATTCCTCCCCGAACTGTTAGCTCTTGGACTCACCTCTGGTTTGCTCTCCCTCAGACCCGGTTCCCGTTTCCACCGTCCAGATCTGCTGACGTTTTACCTGCCTTGTGTGTGTAGTGGTGATTCTGCATGTCTTGGGTTATACTTATTCCCAGAACCATGACAGAATCATCCAGCCAGACTGCTAACCCCGCAGATCCCACTCTCGCCGATCTCACCCACAGACTCTCTCAGCAGGAACATGCTCTTCTCTTAATCATGGAACAACTCAATGCAGCAAACCTTCGTTTTCAGCAACTTGAGACCCTGGTTTGGCAGTTACATGATGGTTTATCTCAGCGTCAACAACCGCCCCCCGCAGCGGTACCTTTGTCCTCACTCCCAGCTGCAGCTGTTTCGCCCGGACCAGAAGCTGCTAGTCCTGCGGACGTTTTCCACTTCCATCCTGCAGTCTCTCCACCAACAATCACTTTTAGTGGGGATTTTGATGACTACCACAGTTTCCTGCTTCAATGCCGACTGGCTTTCGAGAGATCGCCTGGAGCCTTCACCTCCAACCAGGTAAAGATTTCTTTTGTAATTGGTGTCCTGAGATGAAAGGCACTAAAATGGGCGGAAGCTAAGAGTCACCGCGACACATTTTTAACTGGCTCATATGACGATTTTCTGTCGGATTTTAAACTGGCTTTTGGTTCTGTTGAGTCATTGGCTGACATCAGGAAGAAACTCTGGACTCTGTCTCAGGGGAAGAGATCAGTAGCGGACATGGCGTTGGATTTTCGCTTTCTTGCAGCAAGGACTACTTGGAAGGAGGATGCCTTGATAGCTGCATTCACTGAGGCTCTAAACGACCGGGTACGGGACCAACTGGCGTTCTGTCCCGAGCCCCAATCTCTGGAGGAACTAATTTGTTTGGCAACCACTATTGACAAGAGGCACCAGGAGTTGAGACGCACCTGCACGAGGGCCAGCCCACCATCACTTCTTGAACCATCACCAGCTGCACACAGTCGCGCCTCCGCAAATCACCCCCCCACAGAGGAACCTATGCAGATGGGGAGAACACGTCTCTCTCAGGAGGAAAGACAAACACTGCCAAAGATCAGTTTTGTGTTTGTACTGTGGGGAACCAGGACACTTCGTTAGAAACTGCCCCCAACTGTTAAAAGGCAGTGCCCATCAGCAAAACTGGGGCTACTGGTGGGCAGCAATGCTAACCCTGCTAGCTCCCGGTGTTTTCTCCCTTGCACGTTATTTTTAACTCTGAGCAGATTCGACTTGAGGCTCTCGTGGACTCGGGCTGTGAGCAGTCCTTGTTGGATCCTAGACTGGTGGATAGGTGGAAGATACCCACCACTCGGCTACCCTTGCCGCTCTCTGTGTCCTCACTCGATGGATGGAGCCTCTCCACCATCAGTGATCGCACCATTCCCCTCCGCATTAAAGTTTCAGGTAATCACACTGAATCCCTGGAGTTTTACGTTTTCCCCTCTCCCCAGTCCTCAGTAGTTCTCGGACACTCCTGGCTGGTTCTCCACGACCCACAGATTGATTGGCAACTTAACAAGATTGATGGTTGGAGCCTAGAATGTTCCGAACACTGCCTCAGCTAGGCCTCGCCTGCACCCTCCGGTCCCTCGACTTCTCAGGCGGAGAAGATCGACCTCTCAGCTGTCCCCTCGGTCTACCATGACCTAAGACAGGTTTTCAGTAAAGACCGAGCCTCGTCCTTGCCTCCACACTGTCCTTTTGATTGTTGTATCAATTTGTTACCAGGAGCTCCCCTCCCGTCCAGTCAGTTGTACCATCTCTCCAAGCCGGAACAGGACAGTATGGAGAAATACATCCAGGAGTCCCTGGCCGCTGGTACCATTCGCCCGTCCTCTTCACACCTGGGAGCTGCTTTTTTTCGTCCCGAAGAAGGAGGGGAAGCTCCAACCCTGCATTGACTACAGGGGACTAAACCAGATCACGGCAAAAAATATATATATATACATATCCCTTGCCACTACTCACCTCCATCTTTGAGCCCATCCAGGATGCCACAGTTTTTAGCCAATTGGATTTACGTAATGCTTATCATCTCGTACAAATCAGACAAGGGGACGAATGGAAAACCACTTATAAGACCCCCTTGGGGCACTTTGAGTACTTAGTGATGGCTTTTGGTTTAACGAACGCCCCTGCGGTTTTTCTGTCCCTTGTAAATTCGGTTTTGGGAGGCTACCTTAACAAGTTCGTGACTGTATACCTTGATGACATTTAAATTTTTTCTAAGACTCTGAGCCAACACACCCACCATGTTTGCACTGGTGGAAAACAGACTCTACGTTAAGGCAGAGAAGTGTGTCTTTCACGTCCGTACTGTCAAGTTCCTGGGCTTCATTATTGAGAGCGGGCAGTTGAAGGCTGATCCAGAGAAGGTTCAGGCCGTCACCGAATGGCCTACCCCAACCACCCGGAAAAAACTACAGAGGTTCTTGGGATTTGTCAATTTTTACCGCAGGTTTATCAGGAACTATAGTCAAACCGCTGCTCCACTAACCAACCTCACCTCCATTAGCAAACCCTTCATCTGGTCTCCCCAAGCAGACACAGCTTTCCAGGAGCTAAAGAGAAGGTTCACCAATGCTCCAGTAATCCATCGACCAGACCCTCAACTTCAGTTCACTCTCGAGGTGGATGCCTCGGACACAGGAGTCGGGGCTGTGCGCTCCCAGGTTTCCACCACAGAACATCGACTCCACCCATGTGCCTTTTTCTCCCGCCGCTTGATGCCGGCTGAGAGCCGGTATGACGTCGGGGACAGGGAGCTGCTGGCAGGGAAGCTCGCCATCGAGGAGTGGCGGCACTGGTTGGAGGGAGCCGAGAGACCTTTCATTATCTGGACGGACCATAAGAATCTGGTTTACCTGAAGGAGGCAAAGAGGCTCAACCCCTGTCAGTACAGGTGGTCCTTGATTTTCTCCCGGTTTAACTTCCAGATCTCATACTGCCCGGGTTCAAAGAACACTAAGCCCGACTCCCTGTACAAACAGTGTGCCTCTGACCAAGAAGCAGAACCCTCCACCATCATTCACCCTTTGTGCATCGTGGGTGGAGTCACCTGGGACATCAGAGACCAGGTGTTGGAGGCACACAAAGATGACCCCGGTCCCAGACATGGCACTCCTGGCAGGCTGTATGTGCCACAGGCCCTCAGGGGTAAGGTGGTCCACTGGGCCCATACAGGCAAGTTTTTCCTTCACCCGGGGGTGGGGCGCACTATTTCTCTGATTAAACGCAGTTTTTGGTGGCCCTCTATGTTTCGAAACGTCTAGGACTACATTTCAGGTTGCCACGTATGTGTCCAGCAAAAAGGAGACCATCCTCCTCCTGCAGGGTTGTTGTGCCCGTTACCCACTCCATCTCGCCCTGGATTTTGTATGCGGTTTACCCAACTCACATGGTTTCTCCACAATACTGTTCATTGTCAGCCGTTTTTCCAAAGCCTGTCACCTGATCCCTCTGAAATCTTTCCCCTCCTCTGCCATCACTGCCCAGTTACTCATCAAATATGTTTTCCGTTTACATGGCATCCCTGAGGAGATCCTGTTGGACTGCGGACCCCAGTTCGTCTCAAAGGTGTGGAAGGAGTTCGCAGAAGCGCCAAAGTCGCTCTCACTTCAGGTTACCATGCGCAGTCCAATGGCCATGCGAACGGATGAACCAGGAGCTGGGTGCCATGCTGCGATGCATCTGCTCTGCACATCCCTCCTCCTGGAGCTCCCACCTAGCCTGAGTGGAATACGCTCACAATAGCCACATCTCCACAGCAACAGGTCAGTCTCCCTTTGAGTCATCTATCGGTTACCAGCCTCCCCTTTTTCCTCTACAGACCTCGGTCACGACCAGGGCAGCTCTGAGTTGCACAAGCAGCTGGCAGATCACCGCCAGCAACTGGCGCCAGCCTACACTCCTGGGCAGAATGTTTGGTTGTCATCGAAGGATGTTCCCCTCAAAGCCTACTCCCGGAAGCTTACACCGAAGTTCCTGGGTCTGTTTAAGATCCTGGCGGTTCCCACTCCCTCCACGGTTCGGCTGGACCTCCCTCGTTCCCTCAGGATTCCCCCCGTCTTTCACGTGTCCCTCATCAAGCCCTTGGTCACCAGTCCCCTCTGTCCTACTCCTGCTCCTCCTCCTCTGGCTCGCTTTAACAAGAGCAGGTTGGTCTACCAGGTCCGCTGGTACTGGGCTCCCGTTCCCGTGGCCGGGGAATGCAGTACCTGGTCGACTGGGAGGGCTACGGCCCCGAAGAGAGGTCCTGGGTCCCTCGATCCTTCATAGAGGATCCGTCCCTGATCGTAGACTTTGAGGCGGCTTCGACTAGGACGCCGGGGGGGGCGTCTGTTGGGGGGGGGGGGGGGGGTACTGTCGTGAGCCGGGGTGAGTACTCTCTCTCTCTAAACGATCTCTGAGTGTCTTCACAGGAGAGGGAGTGGCAGCTGCACGTCATCGGTTCATCAGCGGGTCAGGGGAAGGGGCAGCTGCGACGCATCAGCTGATTCGGCGGGACTGCTTCAAAAGGAGATGGTGAACACAGCTCGAAGCCGGATTATTACTATGACTTGGTAGTACCAGCCTTCGTTTCTCGCTCTCGTGGTTTTCTCGTGTCTAAGTTTCAGTGTGTTTTTACTCTCGTGTGTTTTTGAACTCACCAACCTCAGGCTCTTCACTCACCTGGAACTACTCACCTGACCTCCATAGGACTTCTGGACTCCATTTTCCTGCCACGTTCACCAGTCTCCTCTCGGACCGTCCCGCTCTCACCATCCTCCTCCCGACAGCCCCGCTCTCACCCTCCGAACCTGCGCTCCCTCTCCAGCTCAGGAGATCATTCCACCAGGATCATCCCCGGCTCACTTCCTCCCTCCTAAAACCTCTGTCCAAGTCATCTCCTGTAAGTCCCCTCTCAATATTCCTCCCCGAACTGTTAGCTCTTGGACGCACCTCTGGTTTGCTCTCCCTCAGACCCGGTTCCCATTTCCACTGTCCAGATCCGCTGACGTTTTCAGCGTGCCCTCAGTTTCATCCTTTTAAAATAAATTCTGTTTTACTTACCTGCCTTGTGTGTGTAGTGGTGATCCTGCATGTCTTGGGTTAGACTAATTCCCAGAACCATGACATCTAAAATTTTACTTTGGAGAAATTCATGGTTTTGAGATGGATCAGTCTGTGGCACTGCTCACGTGTTATGAGAGCCTATGATGCTCTGACAGTGGCCTTCAGCTCTTCCGAATTGTCGAGTCTGGAGCATCTTCCTCTTCACAATACCCCACAGATTTTCTATGGGGTTATGGTCAGACGAGTTTGCTGGCCAATCCAGAACAGGGATATCATGGTCCTTAAACCAGATACTGGTAGCTTTGGCACTGTGTGGAAAATGGAATCTGCATCTCCGTAAAGTTTGTCAGCAGCAGGAAGCTTGAAGTGATCTAAAACTTCCTGGTAGACGGCTGCGTTGACCTTGGACCTCAGAAAACACAACGGACCAACACCAGCAGATGACACAGCATCCCAAACCATCACTGACTGTGGAAACTTTACACTGGAGCTCAAGTAATGTGGATTCTGTGCCTTTCCTCTCTTCCTCCAGACTCTGGGACCTTAATTTCCAAAGGAACTGCAAAATTTACTTTCATCAGAGAACATAATTTTGATAGTCTTTAGCCCAGGCGAGACACTTCTTATGCTCTCTTGTTTAAGAGTGGCTGACGGCTGAAACCGATGTCCTGCATACGTCGGTGCATGGTGGTTCTTGAAGCACTGACTATAGCTACAGTCCACTCTTTGTGAATCTTCCCCACATTTTTGAACGGGTTTCGTTTCACAATCCTCTCCAGAGTGCTGTTATCCCTGTTGCTTGTACTCTTTTTTCTTTACCACATCTTGACCTTCACTTCATCTCTCTATAAGTGTGTTTGGCAGTGAGCAAAAGCTAATGATAGCAACGGTAGCGTAAAGCTGTTAGTTGAGTAACAGTAGGACGCTGGTCTATATGTGGCCTGGATACAAGAAAACCAAGGACAGATCCGGACGGAGGAGGAGACTGCTACGTTTATAGAATCAGTCCCCATGTTCACTTATCACCAGGGTGTGATTTACACAGGCCTCTAATTCAGATCCACAGCTCAATGTGAACATGTACATGATTATCGATGATGGGTGGGGATGATAATCCTATGATCCTTCTAGAACAAATTTACTGAAAAGCTTCTCAGTTTGAAGTCAACAAAATTCTGGAGTCATGGAGACGATATGCAGCGGTCTGAAAGTTTAGCCAAAACCACCTGTAGAGAACACACACACACAGGCGCACCCACATGCCCATAAAGTCCACTCGTGCAGATGTAAGAGGCTATTTATACACCACTTCCTTTTATTTACAAAGCTCATTGTTCAGACCACATCTGCTGAGGGCCAAGGGTACAATGGCTGGTTCACATATGTAGCTGACCACACACACACACACACATGCACGCACGCGCGTGTTTTGAAGCAGCTAGACATAAGGCACCATTCAATGATATCCTCAGCTTTTGTTCTGAGCCCATTTAAAGAAATCCACAAATTGATGCCACCTGTTACACAGACATTGTTGCACTCTCATCCATGCACACACACACACATACACACTCACACATGCACATATACACACACACACACACACACACACACACAGAAAATCAAGATTAATTCAAGTCATGTATTCAAACATGCAGTAACTCCCAGATGACCTCACACAAATCCAGCATGTGAGTTTTATAGACACAGTTGAGCATTTAGATAAGTGTTTGAGCGGACAGCTCGTTATTGTCTCGGACTGTTTAGAGCCAACTTTAATACATTATGAATTCATTCAGAGGCTTTAAAAATTGAACGGACACCTCATAACCCTCATGGCCTAGCTGCCGAAAACTCACACATGCACACAATCACACATCAACAGAAAGTTTCTAGATCTGCAAGATTTGATCGAAAGCCCAGACTCTTGACCAAAGGCTATGCAAAGTTTTTCTTTTCTGAGTTATTCTTTTGTTAAAGCTCAACCAGACAAGTTGATAAAGCACTGATGCACTACCATTTAGCCACATGTGGCTAAATGTGGTCAGAAATCTGGATTTTGTTAGAGCAGAAGTTTTTGGTTATTGTAATCTGAAAGCTATCCAGGTGAATTTTGGCAAATTTCCAGTAAGACAACAGTGTTACACTAAACTGGCAAATAGCTAACAGGAACAATAGAAGTGCTGGTGAGCATCTGACTCTCCAGACAGTTCTGTCAGACCTTGTTGATGCCTTCAGCAAATTTAGAAAAACATTCAGAACTAGCTCTGATCTGGACACCTCAGTTTTTAAATTAGCAAATGTTATTCCAGAGAGCAACATTAAGCGTTTCTAATCAACACAAAACTGAAACATTTGTGTGTGTGCAAATAGGCAGTAAACTCTGATTCCTGTCATTTCAAAATCTCTGCAGACCATTCCAGTGAGTTATTTCCTTTGGGGACGGGAGCAGCCCTAAATGGCCCCTACAGGGTAAACAGCTCACATCATTATGTCTCCAACTCAGCAGGCCGCAGGAGTAAAGTGGTGGGGCTGAGTTGGGTGGGGGGTGGGTGGGGGTGGGGGGGTAAAGGAAACCAGTAAGGGTCGGTTTTAAAACCACTGACCAACCATCCCACCACAGACATCTGTAAATGAAATCCAGGTACATGAAATGTTTCTGTGAAGGACTTCACACCTTCTTCTGTTTAATTCAGTTAAAGACAACATGTATGCAAAACTCACCCTTTGCATTCTTTTGTGCTCCCACGTGGGTCTCTTCTGCCTCTGTAAATACTCAAAATGTGACAAAAACTTTCAATAGGCTTTCTGTGATTGGTTTTAGGAAGTATGTGTCTAAAACAAGCTGTTTTAAAAAGACCCCATTTGTGATGTCACAAACTGGGAAATTAGCATAGACTCCTCTCTCACGTGCAAGAAAGAGCTACTGCTCTACTCCGAGCCCCTCCCAGATATCAGAGCCTCCCAGCTTTCATCAGCCTATCAGAGGAGGGATGGGTGTGGCCAGCTCCAGCTTGTTTTCTTAAAGTGACAGAGCCCTAAAGCATCTCATTCTGGAAGGTATTGAAACTATCAACAATAAAACTCCAGAAATCACTTTTTGTTAGAGGGATTTTATGCAAAGAACTTCATAAAAATGCTTGTTTCAACCATGGAATTATTAAACTGAGCACATAACTCCTGTTGTTAAATCTCTACACTAGTAAACTACAGAATCATCTTCTGTAATTTCAGCAGGCTTCACACATAAGAAATTGAGACACTACACGACTACTTTTCTAAATATGAAAGCGTACCAGTGGGACCTTCTCAAGATAAATGCTTGCATTACTCTGTGGCATCAGATTCGCGTCATTAAGGCTCACCATCCAGCATGTTTTAAATGCTTTTCTGTGCTAACCCGATTTGAATCAGTTCCATGAAAAAAAAGTCTTCTGCAGAACTTGAGCACATGCAGTTCAAAATTAATCAGGTGTGTTGCAGAAGGAAAATTACAAAAAAAAAAAAAAAATGCAGGACAGGGACAAAAATGTGTTCTGCAATAAAGTTTGAATTTAAAAGAAAATGTTGCAATGTGATTTAAGATAAATGTGCATGATGATAAGACAAATAATTCAACATAACTGGTATAAATGGAACTGTCTGATAATAATTGGTATCTCAGAAACACCAGTTTTAAAGTCCGACAGGTCTGTTAGGAGTATAAACACTTCTAGGTGATCTCATGGGGGTGCTGCATTTTTTGGCGAGCGCAGCAGGAAAACAGGCTGCTCCTGATTTTATTCTCCCGCTACATGTTTTTCTCCCCGCCGGCACAGGAAATAGTCGCTTGTCAACACCGAAAATAAATGTTGTTTGGTTGCTGTTCCTCACTGGGGAATTATTTTCGGTTCATTTGGAGAAAACATTAAATTTTGTGGACTCCAGCCTGTAGATGACCTGTGATCTCTGATTTATTCATTTATTTATTTTTGATCCAAACCCAAAAATATGTCAGAAACACAACTTTAGGTGAGTGAGATGAATCTCTATTAAAGCCAAAGAATGTAGACTGGAAAGTAAAGGAGAAATGCCCATGTTAGAGTTGAGTAATCGTTTTATATCACGTTCACACCTCAAACAGCTGTTTTAAAGAAAGTTGGGATAATTCAGCTAATTTAGAAACCAAACATCCTGCAGCCCCCCACTAATCCTCAGCTTATGTGGGCTCCCTCGCCGCTACATCCAAGCATTCAGACAGAGCCGGACCCCTGTCCCTCTCCAGACAGGGGGTTTCCCTGCCAAATGCTGCCCCACAATAAAACAAAGCCATCACACTATAAGCCTGCAGGGGGAGGTGGGTGAGCATGCAGACGCTGGGTGGGGTGGAGGGAGGGAGGGTGAAAAGTGAGAGGAACAGCTGCTGACTAGAAGAAATGGATGAAGGGGGAGTTTTAAAAAGTCTAGAAGAAAGGGATGGAAGGCGATCTCTCTTTTCTCTGTTTGCGAAATAAATAACTGTTATGCATCGGCACGGTTAGGCTCGGATGTTTTCTGAATAGTTCTGCATGTGGTGGTAGAAGAAGTCAGATAAAAACATAATCTCCTATTTTACTTTCAAATTACTTACCAAAAACCTGCACAAGGATCTAAACAAGGATCCAGTTTGCAGCTTGATGATGCTAAAATCATATTTTTCTGTTTGTCAAACTTGGTTTTCTTTGGAATTTTTTGCGAGTCTGCTGTTGGTTCGCCCCTTGACTTTAGAGCCATTTTTTATGTCTAAATACAAAATTACAATCAGGTTATTGCTGCACGGCAGGATTTATGAAAGAATCCACAAAAATAAAACCAGTGCTGCAGAAATATGGGACACGGTGATCTAAATAGTTCTAAAAGAGGAGTACAACTTGCTTATCATATAGATTAAAGCTGTTGAACACTCATTTGCAGTGGTTTCTGGCAGGAAGGACTGCTTTGCAAGTCGTACTCTGGGGTTAAAAAGCCCAGAAGCGCCTGGGTCAGCACGCACAAGTCTGCTGCAGCAGACAGCAGCATTTGGAGTATTATTTCCTGATATTTGGACATCTCGCTTCGGATTGGATAACAGCAACCCGACTCCACCACTGACTCTGTTTGCTCCAAGACGTGGATGTTTTATCTCCACAAATAACACAAGCCTGCAGGAGCTGCCATGTGGTTGAGTTGCTAATGCTAAAGGACCGATTTGGTGTGCCACCGCAAGATTTTCTTTGGCCCCATCTGGCCACCCTTATCAAAGTTTTCAGGGGGGGGGGGGGGCTGTGCAGGAGATAGGTGTAGGAGATTATTTTCATCTTCAGCCTGCATGAAAATCTCAGAGATTATAATGAGAAATAATCATAAAAAAATGTTTTCAGTATTTTTACACCTTTAACTTACGACTTTCCTTTTTTGAAGCGGAGCTGCCCTTAACCTACTTAACCTTCCTCCTCTCGACCTTTGCCTCTTTCACTCCATAGCACTTTTCACATGTACACTAAAATGAATGGATGCCAGGAATAGTGTGGGGTATTTGGAGACGTTGCAGACATAACAGAACCAGAGGGCAAGGAGACCAGCCGCAAAGAGGGGCCCGTGGGGAGCACACTGGTGAGGAGGGGAGTGAGGCCAACAATGGCTTACATTCACTGTCTGCTTCAGCCTTCGTGCTTCTGGTAGTTGTTGTTTAGAACAAGCCGAGAGAACATGACATGTGGAAAAGTTAAACAATGTTCTGGTGACATGGATAGTTTTTCTTCTGTCATCAGATTTTAATCTTTTCACTTGATTACATTTAAAAATGGAGGGAAAACTTGGACTGACCTGCCCTTTGTGCAGAGAAATTGAGAACAATTTATAAATAATCAATGGAAAATGGATAATTTAGACATAAATAAGCCCCTGTTATGACAAAAATATACAAGGAGACTAGGAGGCTAGTTCTTTCATCTAATAATGGATTTGAGCAAACACAAAAGTTCCCTTGAAAGGTTGTGGTTGTTTATTTTCATTGCAGAACCTTTTTGGGGTACATGGTGGAGCATCATGAGCCAGTGTTGCTGAAACTGCTGGCTTCATGTATCAGGCTATGGCCCCCATCATGCAAAATTGCCATGAAGTCATGCAACTGCAACATGGACACAGTTTTTTGTTTTACTTTAGAAGTTCGTGTGTGGCTGGGGTGGGTGGGGTGGGGGGTGGGGGGGGACAACCGGCATGAGGACCGGGTGGGGGGTGTCTTTACAGTAAGTATTCAAAATTATGTATAAAACTACAGCCTAGAGGCTCTTTTATGCAATGTCAGGAATGCAGAACTGTGAAGTACCCAGGTGGCAGTAAAACAAAAAACATGCCCCCCAAAATTACGCCCATGAGCTGCAACCAGACATGGTGAAAAAAAGCATTTCAGGAACATGAAAGCCATGCAGGGAAAAGTCTATGTAAATGTTACAAAGATCAGAGTCATGTTATAAAAATAAACAGTTCAACCCTAAATAACAGGTTACATAGGATGTAAATAAAAGAATAAACCAGTTACTATTAGCAACAACGGTTACGAGCTTTGGGTAGTGACCGAAACAACAAGATTGCAGATACAAGCGGCCGAAACTAGTTTTCTCTGTAGAGTGGCAGGGCTCTCCCTTAGTGATAGGGTTAGAAGCTCGGCCATCTGAGAGGGGCTTAGAGTAGATCTGCTGCTCCTCCACGTCCAGAGGAGCCAGTTAAGGTGGCTCGGGCATCTGGTCAGGATGCTTCCTGGACGCCTCCCTGGTGAGGTTTTCCGGGCACGTCCAACCGGGAGGAGATCCAAATGAAGACCCAGGACACGCTGGAGGGACTATGTCTCTCACCTGGCCAGGGAACGCCTTGGGATTCCCCCAGAGGAGCTGGCCCAAGTGGCTGGGGAGAGAGAAGTGTGATCCTCTCTACTTAGGTTGCTGCCCTCGCGACCCAATTCCAGGTAAGCGGATAAAAATGAACAGGTGTGTGGGACTATTAGAAACAGATTATAAACAGCAATTTTAAGAGTTTCCAGATTGTCTCGTAAGGGTGAAAAGGGTTTGATATTTCCTTGCACGAGTCAACGAGAATTTCAAAGAAGTAAACGAGGAGCTCATAAGGGTGAATCTTCATTCTCCATGCAGCTCAATCCTAAAAGATTGCTCAAAGGTTGAAGCAACTATTTCATTGTGTTTATCTGCAACTTTTATGAGTTGACACCGAGTAGTGGGTAGTCTGCATCCTATCCAAGGAAAAAACCATAAATGCACATGAAGTAAAGGAAACCATATTAAAGGTGTTACCAAGGTTACTCTTTTTACCCCACACCGAATGTTGGACAGAGGGCCAGACTTTCCCGCTCCCTGGCACAAACCATGTAATTAGGAGCGAGTTTTTACTGCTGATCTCTAAAGTGAAGCAGACATGAGCTCTTAAATCACAGCCTATAGGTATGTCTGCTGGAATGTGTCTGCCTGCTGAGCAAATATAGACGACTAGCTGTGTTATCAGAGGCAGAAAAACTGTTAAAGCATACAGAAAGGAAAGACCCGTGCATACTATACTTAACATTTGAGGAAGATGCATTAAGTTGTGTTTGGATTTGCCTTTTTTTTTTTTTTTTTTTTGGTTGTTTTTATTTTTACGGTTAACATCTACTTTGGCATTAATGATAAAATCTATCAGATCTATAAATCAGACACATATTTACTACAGACAAACAAATGTAATGGCACTAAAAAAAACGTAATAATTTAAATGTTCAAGCAAAAGTTTATACTTTTTGCAACAACAAACTTTTTTTTACTTTTAAGGAAAAACAAAAACTTTGTCAGGTTTACAGTGATCCCTCGCTACTTCGTGGTTCGTTTATCGCAGATTCACGACTTCGCGGATTTTTCTTTGGAGCCTTATTCAAGGGAAATTCGCCGATTCACGGTATTTTTCACCGATTCGCTGTATTTTTCTGTCATGTTTTGGGGTAAGTGTCTAACCCAAGACATACAGAATCAGACTCGAGTCGAGGTAAAAGATAAACAATAATTTTATTTCTTTAATGATGAGGAGAACTGAGGGCGCACTGGTGATCCAGCGGAGGGTAAACCAGGAAGCGGCAACTGAGAAGAACCAGAGGTGAGTAACGGGAGTTGTAGTTCAGAGAGAGAATTGTAGGCAGAACTTACAATGCGGAAGTTCAGGGTGAATGTGGAGGGGAGTTGAGCCGGGGTGATATCCAGAGGCGAATTGTAGATTTCCAGGTGGCAGGGTAGACGTATGAGGAGGACGAGGACGAGGTGACGGAGAGGGAGCGTGAGCACAGTGGAGAGCGGGACGGCAGAGCGGAGTTGGTATCCAGGCAGCAAACCGGTGAGTATCCAGAAGTCTTCAAGACGGGAGCGAATCCGGAGGAGAAGCGAGTCTGAAGGTAGGTATCAAAACACAACGAGTTCAGATTAAAACGAATTCCAAAAGTTACTAGACAAGACGAGGTTTCAAAGTTACTATGAGCTAGGAGCTAGAGACTACCGTCCTCCTTTTAAAGCCGTCTCGCTGATCAGGCTGATGTAAATTAGTAAATATGGTGTCCCTACTTCACGGATTTTCACCTATCGCGGCCAGGTCTGTAACGCATCTACCGCGATAAACGAGGGATCACTGTATTCCAATGTGCTCCTTTTTGCACGCTCTTGCAAATGCTCCGGGTCAGCTCAAGGTTTTCTTTCTGGGTCACAAGTCTATTACCTAAATCACATCCTCACAGACAGAGCAGCTTCCGTTTTCACTTCCACAAAACTTTTCTTTTCCTAATCTCAAGTCTACAGGAAAAACATTTTCTTGCAGGTGTCCGGAGTAACTACACATCTTGCCAGTGTCAGAGTGCCCATCCAAAACACATTAGACAGAATCAGCTGCCTGGTGTTGAGCTATCAAGTCACGCCTCAAGAAAAATCCTGTTTGGTTTTGAAAAGGCTGTTTGTCAGCAGCCATGGTAACACAAGAGTCCTAAAATATCCCGGCTCAGCACAAAGCAGGTCCCAGCATGTCTGACTTCTCCTTCTGTCTGGGCCAAGGAGATGCTGGATGTGAAGACAGACACACAATCCACCAAACACACACACACACAGGAAGCAACAGTCTAAACTCATCCATCATGGCAACAGGAGGACACTTTAAAGACACACAAGCATGCACGGCAATAATCTTAAACTGATCATAATGAAAGCAAAGAAATATTTCATTTTCAAATTATTAGGAAGTGATTGAGATGCTTTTAAGGCGCTGAGGGAGCTGATCTTTTCTAGCTAAGCCAACCTGCACATGGTGCAGCTCCCACCTAGCTTTGCATGCAAATGGGCATGCTTTGCATGGCAATCCAGGTGGGCAGGATGGTTTGCATTTCCACTCACGCCAGGTACAGACTTAAAATGCAGGTGCCGCTCAACATTTAAAACCTCTCAGTCAGAAGTGTTTAGGGTATGCTTAAGCTTCACACCTCCAGGAGGCAAAGCGTTTACCTGATTCTCGGCACAACAGGGCAGTTCTGTTGAATCCCGTGCTTCGTGTTTTTGTCGCTGAGAAGGCTAAATTTAAAGCTGCTTGTTAGCACAGCTTACTTCCTTTTCCTGTATGAGAAGAGAGAAAGGTCACCCAGCTGCACGGCTGAAGCTCCTGTTGTCCAACTGAGACAAATGTAGGTGATGATGGAAGATGGAAGCTTCCCATGGGCTGTCTTTGTGTCTTGATTGTATTTATATCTCTGCATTTCCACAGTTTTTGCTGTTTCTATACAAACAGTCATCACTCCTTTGAGCTGGCACTCCCCAGTCAAAAGTAAACAACAAAAGTCCGGAGCAGTGTTTTTGAGACTGTTTTTCCATCAACTTCCCCCTCTTCCGTGTGTTTCTACCTTTCTCCTCCCATTGTCTTTCACTTGCTTTGTCTTGTGGACTTCTTCACGCCTCAGCTCCTGCATGAGACAGCCCTCCCTGCCATCTCCACTCCCAGCCTGCCAGCAGCAGGTGAAAGATCATGACCCTCAAACACAAAGCCTCAAACCTCTTTTAGCAGGAATTAGGAAACATATCTACCGCCAGCTAGCAAAAACATGAATGCTATAGAATACAAAGTTAGCCTTGGAGGGAAAGTTCAGCTCTTCCGGAGTGGGTTTCTGTGGAAACATTATGATAGCTCATTGAGCAACCTCAGCTTGGAGAAATAAAGGTGAATTCTGACCAGATTGATGCGCTAATGGTTAGTCACACATTTATTACTCTGAAGGACTCATCAAAGGAAGTAACACACCATGTTTGACTCATTATTCACTTCACACATACATTTCACTGTAATATCGAGTTGGTGGTCATTTTAAAAAGTAGCTTGAGATATTTGTAGATCCGTAATTCACCATTAGCGTTGTTAGTGCAACATTAGCATCTAGCTTTCATTATTCGATTTTAGAGTAAAACAAAAAGATGCTGTGGCTTCTTGAAGACACATTCCTGAACCTTGCGGATGTATGCTCTCTGTCGCCCCCTCAAGGCTTGCTGCGTAAGGTCACAGTTGTAAAATAAAATCTCTCTGTTGGGCATAAGAGGCATGTTTACTGGTTGTTTTCCAACTCCAAGATAAACAAACACATTAAGCGGCATTTCAGCACTGAATAAAGTTTTGTAAGGGCTGTATAACATTTTTATGCCCAACCAAACACAATAACCTTGGTGAAATCCTTGATTACTTACCTATCCATCAGTAGTACGGTGAGGGCGGAGTCTGTATGGTGTTTGCTTTTTCTGTTTCTAGATTTTTCTGATAAGGGGTTTCTAGCTGAGAATCAGCTCCTCTAAATCTGAGACGATGGTCGTGATTCAGAAAAGGGTAGAATGCCTTCTCCGGGTCAGGGATGAGGTCTTGCCCCAAGTGGAGGAGTTTAAGTATCTCTGGGTCTTGTTCACGAGTGAGGGAAAGCTGGAGCGTGAGATCGATAGGTGGATTGGTGCTGCATCTGCAGTGATGCTGGCGTTGTACCGGTCTGTCGTGGTGAAGAGAGAGCTGAGTCAGAAGGCAAAGCTCTCGATTTACCGGTCGATCCACGTTCCTACCCTCACCTATGGTCATGAGCTTTGGGTAGTGACCGAAAGAACGAGATTGCGGATACCAGCGGCCAAAATGAGTTTTTCTCCGAAGAGTGGCTGGGCTCTCCCTTAGAGATAGGGTGAAAAGCTTGATCATTCGGGAGGGGCTCGGAGTAGACCCACTGCTCCTCCACATCGAGAGGAGCCAGTTGAGGTGGCTCGGGCATCTGGTCAGGATGCCTCCCGGACGTCTCCCTGGTGAGGTTTTCCAGGCACGTCCAACCGGGAGTAGACCTAAAGGTAGACCCAGGACACGGTGGAGGGACTATGTCTCTCACCTGGCCAGGGAACACCTTGGGATTCCCCCGGAGGAGCTGGACCAAGTGGCTGGGGAGAGGGAAGTCTGGGCCTCTCGCCTTAGGCTACTGCCCCTGCAACCCGACTCTGGATAAGTGGATGAAAATGGATGGATGGATGAGTTTCTAGCTTTCTTTGATGGATCTGCCTTTGCTCAAGTTTCTAAACTACGGGTTTACCACAGACATATATACGTAGACACCCCGTGGGCTGGCGCTGCCGTAGTGGCCAGCCACCATTTTAGGCGGGTTTCCATTAACCCACCAATGCATTCATTTCTACTAAGAAAGATGCTACCTAACTATAAACACATTTTATCAAGCTTTTTCACAAAATCAGACACAAGTTGCTCACGCCGCATTGGCTTTGGACTTTTCTTCAGTCACTGCTTTGGAGAGTGAGACCCATCCAATATGGCGGCAACACTGTTACACTGTTCAGCTCCCGATGGGGCATTTATGCATTTATATCTATGGGGTCCAAGTTTATGTGATACTGCTGTAAAAAAAAAGTATTATGCGGTAAACAGACGTGGACCCCATAACACTATCAAAGCTCCAAAAATGAAATTAATAGATGCCAAAACATTTGAAAAAACATTATTTAAAATGTAAAAGTTGCGGAAAGTTGCTTTCAATTTAACCTTCCTTCCAAAATGATTAAGACATTAGACTGTTCTTGGATTATTTCACTATAGACATCTTACTTTATTCTTACACCTTTACTTTATTCATTGCGCATTTATTAAAATTGTTCACATAAACTGATGTATTTGTTTATTTATGGAGATTTTTGTAGGCTGTGATCCACTTTAAGAATGTTTTACCACTGTGAATAGACTGAAGTTTCACTTTATGTTAGAAAGAATGATTAATTTTACCTCAATATGTCACCGGATTGAAGTTTTAGTTTAAATTTGACATGAAAAAGAAATTAATTGAATCAATAAATATTCTTCTCCCTATGTCTCTATAAACTTTTACCACAAATTATTTTTTATCAGCTTCACAGCTGTAGTTTTAGTATAAATGTGTCCAAATGTACAGTAACAACTCCTCCAAAAATACTCCCCATATGTGCCAAGCCTCCCATGAAAGCACAGTTGGGGTTCTTCCTCTTGCAGTGTGTTTGAACTCTGCATGCTATCTGGAAATCCTTCAGGCTGAACAGAGATAAAAGTGTTGGTCAAGTCATGAGGGCATCTATGCAATCATTACACACTGAGATGCGCATTGAAATGCAACCGCACATTTGCACAAACACAACCCGGACCTAAACATAAATATCGCAGCTTGCAAAGTGATTTTTAGATAATCTTCAGGGGACCAGAAACGTGATACAGCGTGGAACCAAATGCTTCCTGTGGAGCCTTCTGCCTGAAAGTTGTCCAGTAAAAATATCCAGCAAGGCACAGGAGAAGGTTGACAGGTGCAGCTCACCATGAGATGGTCCAGCAAAATAACAAAGATGAACAGATCTACTGAATGACAACCATGGCACGCTTTAGTGTTTCTAATCATGTTATTTGTTTATTTATAGAATATTTAAAGATCAACTTTTAACAAAAAATCAAGTTCAATGTTCATTTTCCTGTTGTTGTTTTTTTTTAGCTAATACATTTGGAATATTTTCTGAGCACCTATTAAAAAGCATGAATGCATTCAGGAGGTGTTGTTATACTTCAATTTGAAATATTAAGGAGCAACAGGCAGTTTAATCTGTTGTAATGTCATCAGAAGCTACGACGGTAAATCATCAAGTTCAAACTACTGACAGGACATGAGAAGAGAGACAGTCTCCGTTGGGTTCATAGTGCATGGTGCAACAGGGGAGGGTGGGGGTGACACAAAGGTGACAAGGTCAACAAATGTCACATTATGCTCTCACAAGGTTTAGAATAGAAAAGCACCTGTGTGAGGATAGCTGCACGTGCATCATCACGATAAAAGGAATTTTGTTAAGGAATTAATGCTATCTTTTGTGTTTTTACTCATTATGTAAATATTTTAGACAATAAAGATGTGGGGCACTCATTTAATCACTACATTTGCAGTAGTAGGAATCAGAGGTGTGACCAAGTCACTGCTTTGCAAGTAACAAGTAAGTCACAAGTCTTTCCAGTCAAGTCTTGAGTCAAGTCCAAGTCAAAGATAATCAAGACCAAGTCTTTAACTTTGAAT
Organism: Nothobranchius furzeri; assembly: GCF_043380555.1. NCBI lineage: Eukaryota > Metazoa > Chordata > Actinopteri > Cyprinodontiformes > Nothobranchiidae > Nothobranchius > Nothobranchius furzeri. Next base: position 5,970,445 of record NC_091742.1, read on the forward strand.
TTTCAAGTCATAATCAAGTCATTTGTCCAACTTCAATTTACTGACAATGATAATAAATACATTCCAGAAATAATGATTCTTAAAGCTTTATTTATTTGCTCAAACAAACAGAAAGTGCAACTGAAACTGATTATAAACAAAGTTTAGCATTACATTTAGCAGTACAAGATCAAACCCAGAACGAAGAACGATTTATGATGTGTGTCCATGTCGTGCCACTTTTGTGCTAAAATAACAAATGTGCTCAAGTCATCATCAAGTCAACAGATGCAAGTCGATTCAAGTCGCAAGTCAGTGGCGTTGAAGTCCAAGACAAGTCGTAAGTCTTTATAGATTTCATCAAGTCAAGTCAGAAGTCATTAAAATAATGACTCGAGTCTGACTCGAGTCTAAGTGATGTGACTCGAGTCCACACCTCTGGTAGGAATGAGTGCCTTGTAAATAAAATTTAAAAAAGCAGAAGTTCCTGGATCAACATGGATGAGTCTGTGGGAGCAGAGCTTGGCAACAGGTGGCAGAATTTGGAGTCTTATTTCCTGTTTTTTGGACAACTTGCCTCGGATTGGCTAACAACGCAACTCTACCACTGACTCCATTTGCTCTGCTACATGGATGTTTTATCTCTACAAATAACACGAGCCTGGAGGAGCTTCTGCTGTGTGGATGAGTTGCTAATGCTAATGGTTAGCTTCTGCTAGCTGGCACATTTTCTGCTCTTTCCTGGATGCTAAACCAACAACAGCCTTCCCCATCACGAGTCAAGATTGGTGAATCCATGAATGTTCATGACAGTGTCACGTAGATCTGTCAGGATTTACAAATCCTATAAGGACAAACAAAGACAAAACTAATAAGGTTTTTTATTAATTTTTGTACGAAACAAAAAAATATATATTAAAAAGACAGTTCTGTTCCACATGCAGAAGTAACTTCTAATTTCTTGGCATCTGGGATAAAATGTTCACTTTGACAGATTTGTGATTTAGTCGAGCACAGATGCACAAATTCACACAAACTCTGAGGTGATGCTCTGCATTAATCATCACTTTTTCCTTCATCCATCTGCTGCTGTTTCATAATCAACCTGAATTCTGCCCAAGTTTCATAAATATACAACTAAACTGCAACATGATGGGATAGAGACAAGATGTTGGGTCACTAGTGAGCTGATATTCTGGTTTGTTACATTTTATCATTTATCCCAATCTGTGGTCAAAATTACAGCAGAACTGTTTGTGTGTTCATCTAAAAGCACCAAAGTTACACCATAAGATCATTGTCCCTTCTGTCCCATCATAAATCCCTCTTTTATCTTCTATCAGTACTCATCTGTCAGCATTCCCGCTGTTTTCCTGGGCTCTACCTGCCCAGCACACCTGTTTTGGGATCAGATAACACAAGACCCGTGTTCCTAGGTTGCCCCTAAGCAATTCATTACACATTCCACTGGTGATGGCTCCTGCTCATATTTATGAGTTAGCTCACTGAGATTACTGAGGATGTCTCATGGTCATCTTGCTGCAGATGCCATGAAGAGCTTGTTTTAAATGTTTGTTTATAAACTTGACTGTTGTGACCCAGTTTGGCTTTGAATGTGATGCATATTTTTGTCTTCAAGCAATTGGACTCAATATGCTGATTTAACTCCATCATTATTGTTTGAATGTCGTATGGGGTTGACTAAATCATTACAAATATTCACAGCTGATGTCCACCAAAAAATTATTTCTGTGAATTCCGGTATTAAATGTAAAGGAGACTCAAATTCTTGAGCAAAAGGATTATTATGATCTGATTTTTAGAGATAGTTTTCAGTTTATGCATCCCACAGTGAACTATATTCTCTGGTATCAGACAATCATTCTCTCACGTCTTCCTTTACCGAATACCACCCTTTGTCAGGTGAGCTACACCTTTGTTGCAGATGAGCCTGAATGACAATCTCTCAAAGGATCACATCGAAGTCTCAATAAAAGATGGTCTTTCCCGTAGCACGATGACTTCACTGCCAACCGAAACCACTTAAACCCTGAAAGTGAGAGGGACTTTCCCTCAGGTGGCCCACTGAATAGGCAAACAACGGCTAAACGCTTCTGTCCGCTCAACATGTCAGTTTCTAATTTGCAGAGGAAAAAATACAGATGGATAATGACTGTTTTACTCTGGACAAGTTGAAACAAGTCCTTTTTCGGTTAGGTTCATATTGCAAAAACATATAATAAACTAAAGAAGGCTAAGTTGGGTGACAGTCAGCTGATTTAGTCTGAAACATTTCAATCTATTTTCATTTATTAATGTCTGCCTAATTTATTAAACGTAAACACACTCTGTTTGTTGTTTCTGTGATTATATGTTGGCTTTAAGCAATCACCAGTCCAAAACTAGAGAGATTTACGGGTTTAGAAATTGTATCATGTGTCACTCAATAACACAAGGAAATGACATTCTGTTGTAAACAAACATTTATCGCAAATGACTTGAGCTGTGGGACACACAAAATGACTTCCTATCCCCCAGATAAAGATTTCCAGCATTTGACAAAGTCAAACACAGTGAACACAAGGGAGATGTTCCACCTTAGTCATCAATATGTTTGTTCATTAATCCTAATTTATTACTTTGTAACTTAAGTTAAATTCACAATACAGGAATAACAAAAAAATCACTCCTCTTTTGTGCATCCTGTTCTATAGCAATAAAGGCATTGAGCCGAACTCAAGTTTTCAATGTGGAGCACTGAAAAAAACCAATAATGTCAACAAAGACAGTAGCTGCAATTATGCAAAAACTAGTCAAGCACGATGCAACAAGAACCTGTAGTCAAAAGGCACAAAGCAGCATATTGTTGAGCAAAAACTGCCAAAAATCTAAAAAAAAAAAAAATCTGCTATCCCGGACAAGCCCCCACATTTTTCATGTGCATGCATCCATAAATAACAGCTCAAAGAATGCACAACATATTTAGTCCAGCCAAACTGGAAATACTAAAATAATTTCATTTAAATGAAACCTCACAAATCTAACAATAAATATGAAGGGTGAAAGCCTAAACCAGGGCTATTCAGATCCGGGCCTCGAGGGCCGGTACCCAGCACGTTGTAGTGGTTTCTCTAATCCAACACACTAGATTCAGTGGTTGAATTACCTGTGCAGCAGCCACACCAGGCTCTGCAGAAGCCTGTTAATCACCCGTTGATTGAAATCAGGTGTGTTGAAGCAGAGTTAAAACCAAAACGTGCTGGATACCGGTCCTCGAGGCCCAGAATTGAATAGCCCTGCTGTAAACCAACCATGTCATTGACCGCTGGATTTGGGCTTCTTTCCTAAAACTGAAGATACTAACCCTGTCAAACAAACTCTATAAAAAGAACTATCAGTACAGAGATTTTACTGGAGACAAACTTGACACAAAATACATGATCAGATTGCTAGAAATTTTTTAAATACTGATCTTACATTTCAGTGACTATGGGCTTGTAAGCCTGTGTGTGAATCAGCTGACTTGTATGTGGTGAGATGGTTGAGAAAAAACATATGCAGCAGCCTGTGGATGAGATGTGGTGCACACTGCAGTTGATCTGACTCCTGTCGCCTGAGATAAATGATGTCTGGTGTTTAGAGCCTCAAAGGGGGCAAAAAGACAGATGAGATGACAAAAATAGGACAAGTGATTTAGCGCTTCCTGTAACTGAAGAGAAGATGAGGGCAGCCACAACAAAAAATGTTATGGATTTAAGTTTGTTTGTGCTCTGTAAGTGTTTGATGATATGAGTGTAGGTTTCTTTTATTAACCGTTGCCTAAAGGAATAAAGCAGATGATTTTATTGTGGTGTGTGTCTCTGTGTGTGTGTGTGTGTGTGTGTGTGTGTGTGTGTGTGTGTGTGTGTGTGTGTGTGTGTGTGTGTGTGTGTGTGTGTGTGTGTGTGTGTGTGTGTGTGTGTATTTCGGATTCTATTGGCCTGATTAAAACTCTCATTCACTCAGTTGCAGGATCAGGGAAATCCTTTCTCCATTATCTGCTGTAAAACACACAGGAGCTGTCATTTCTGACAAACACAAGAGAGTCACATAAGAAAAGCTTTAATTTGGTGGGATTAATGGACATTAGCACTTTAACTTGTGGAGAAAGCAGGAAACACCACAGGAAATGCCTAAGAGGGTGTGTAATGCCATCTCTGATCGCTGCCCGTTTGTGTTCACATGATGGATGTTGTTGTGGTGGGAAAATAGAGGAGAACGCTTTTGGCAGAAGGATGTTAAATAAACTGTGAAACGTTTCTATGGGGGAAAAGGAATTATTTTATTGTTGTGGGACAATCTTATGTTTAAGAATTCTGAACTGAGTAGTCACATAAATCACTTGGGGTACCAACTAAAAACACTTGAGAGTACATTTGGTAGAATCCTATATGAATAAAACTAAGAAATGTTTAAATAATCTGCATGTTTGACATTACAGCTACTGACATTTGTGAATAAAATATATATTTTTTAATCAACAGACGCAGAAACTCCTGGTTTGTTATCTCTGCCCTCAAACTCCTACCGAAATCTCTGGGAATACTTTCTCTTTTTATTTCTACACTGTTTTTATTAGATTATTCACTTCACTCTATCTTGCACACTCATTTAAAAATGATTACAGGATGAACTGTAGAAGTCTAAAACTTTAAATATCTATCAAGAGACCGATCAGATACCATGCAAAACAAGCCGTATCAGTCTTTTAAGTTTGGCTTTCCTTCCTTGTGAGGCCATAGATTCAATTCCTTTTGAAAATCAGGAACAAAGCTGGTTGTGAAACTCATAATGGAAGGATATCTGGGTTTTCCATTACGTATTAAAGTTTTTGCATAGTCTAATTAAACCACTGTAATCCGTAAGTGTCTGAACTTAAGATGACAGTTCATGAGAGAACATTACACGTGATATAATTTTCCTTAATTCTATATTTTCTCTTTTTTGTATTGTTTTTGACTCATTTTGTACCACTCTCGAGTTGTCCAAAGTGGACATTGTCATTTGAACACCACAAACTGTTGTGGTAGAAAGTTAAAGACCAACAAATTCACAAATATGACCTTCCTGGAACTCTATATATTATGTTAAATTTAAGGGACTTGACAAAATAATAACATCTCCCAGAACCCAACAAAAAAACTGTTTTTTTGTGTAGGGCTTAGATTATACAAGATTGGCATGTGCAACATAAGGATCCATTTTTACCTTCTTCCCAAAGATTCAAAACTGAAATTAAAGCTAACAAAAACTTGTATCTTAGCTAACAAGGAGTTCATTTAGTTATTTAAGCTCAAATGAAAAGTGAACACACTCACACCATTCAGCCAGAATGTGTAACCAAATGGAGAAAAATAATGAAAGACACAAGGGTAAAACTCACAAATGTTAGGATCCCGGACAAGACCCCAAATATGTTATCATCTACAAATCTGAACTAACCTTGCCGAACCAAGAGTTATCTAAATAAAACTGAATCTTAATTAACTCAGACACCCAACCAACCATTAATAAGAAAATGGTTAACACAGATGCTATAGGACAGCGTCAGTAAGCACCCACATTACAATTCTTTTAGAAAAGATTTTATCTTAACACTGCCAGAATACATTTCTGCCATCCTCTCACGCCTTTTACATGTTCACTTAAATAACTTGGAAGTCTTTCTGCGCTCCAGGTTATTTCCAGTTGCCATCACCCTCATGACCTGCGAGTCAGTTTCCCAGAAACCTGATCCTCAGCTTCCTGCAGACATTGCTGTTCCATCCATCGTTCATAATTGCTTTTCACATGCACATGAATCAAAGGAAAACTCACTTCTAAACTCTCTTAACCTCAACACATGCACACTGTTAGGTCATTGAAGCTGCAGGGAGAAGAGCCATAGATGGAGGGAGAGCTGTTGGAAGAGTGTTTTCTTCATCAGCCTTAACCTTGAGATGGTGATCAGAGGAAGTCTGGGTCAAAAATCTCAAGAGCTCCAAGCTAAAGCCTGACAGAGAGATGTTTTTATATATATTTTTTTGTCTCAACTAGGATGCAAACCTTTAAGTGAAAAAGCCTTCTTTGACACAAAATTGACACCAAACTGGATTAAAGACCAATAAAAACAGACTTTCTCTTTTAGTGTTTACTCAGAGCTGCAAAGATCCGCCACAAAAGAACAAAAGAGCAGTCTGCACAACTCGTTTTTTGAAGGAAGGCCATCCATCCATTTTCATCCTCTTATGCGGGGTCAGGTCATGGGGCAGCAGCCTAAGTCGAGAAGTCCAGACTTCCCTCTCCCCAGCCACTTGGGCCAGCTCCTCCAGGTCTCCTCCCGGTTGGACGTGCCCGGAAAACCTCACCAGGGAGGCATCCAGTATGCATCCTAACTAAGTACCTGAGCCACCTCAACCGGCTCCTCCCGTTGAAAAGCAGCGGATCTACTTTGAGAACCATCCGGATGACAGAGCTTCTCATCATATCTCTAAGGGAGAGCCCAGACCACCCTCTGGAGAGAGTGAATTTAGTTTGCTTGTATCCGCAGTCTCCACAGGTGAGGGTTGGAACATAGATCGCCTTCCAGCTCAGCTCCTTCTTCACCATGATGGACCGGTACAATGCCTGCATCACTACCTACCGATCTTATCCATCTTTCCCTCACTCGTGAACAAGACCCAGAGAAACTTAAACTCCCCCACTTGGAGCAGGACCTTGTCCCTGACCTGGAGAATGCTTTCTACACTGAAGGCAACCAAACTATTGAAAATGCTAATAAATAAGAAAAATATTGAGATTGTCACTCTGTCACAGTTGGATGCAATGAAGTTCTGTAAAATTAACAAATAAAAAATGCTAAAAACCAGGAAGCAGAAATCTTGTTTCCTTTACACCAAATCTTTGTTACGCAATAGCAATCATGTTAGACAACTTAGAAGCTAATTAATGTTTTTATTAATCTTCTCATCACCTGTTTTTATGTAAAACCTTTTGATATTTTAAAGCATTAACTCATATTTATTCCTTTGACAGATCAGAAAGCGTCCAACATCAACTTGTCTCTAAAACCTGCTTTAGGGACTGTAAACAAGAGCCACAGCTGTGATAATTAACTCTGTTCTTTTTCTGCATGGTCATAAAACCTGTAGCTGTTTACAAGAACCTCCAGATTTAAGTTCTTACTGAAAACTGTAAAAACAGCCAGGATGCATACTCCGCTCCATCTCCCTCCACACTTTATATATAGCTTACAGATGGAACTAGGTTGTCGCTTTGCTAAAGTTAGCCACGCAATTAGTTCACATGCTAATTGGCTGTGAGAGCAGCAGATTTCCCCCGTGTCTAAAACCCATTCCCCAGCCTGAATTGAGAAACGAGGTCCAGGAGATGGTTGGATTTATAGAAAATGCAATGAAGAAAAACATGATCCTTAATCTGAACTGAAGGTTAAACCATCAAAATGAAAAACTGGCTGGAAACTCACGTTCCACTCTTTGAGGTAAGAATAAACTAAATCAACGCTTGCCCAAATCGAACCTCTTTCCTTCACATTGTGGTTCCTAACAAAGAGATTCAGTAGACACCAGCATGAAAACAGAACTAAGTCATATTTATTGATATCTTGATTTTTATTGATTCATTTAGATCAAAGACAGAATTTGTCAGCATTGTCATCACTTCTCTGGAAACAAAGAGAGACCAATGTTATCATGGTAAGTGGCTGTTTACCATACCATACTACTTTATTTGTAGAGCGCTTTCAACACGGCATTACAACCGACCAAAGCGCTGCGCATGAAAACAAATAATAAAAACACAAGCTAAAATAGTCGTGTATATCATATGAAGTAAAAAAGATGAGAGTTAAAAGAACAACAGACTAAAACCAACAGAACAAGTAAAACCAGAATATAAAAACACTCACTTCAAATTGTTTAGGTGAAAGGAAAACAAAACAATCAAAGTTCTGGTAAAGGAGCAGATCAGGTGCAGCAGAGCTCCAACGCGGGAGCGCTCTGGGCTGTTGAGCAGATCGATGCCAGATGTTACGGTATCATCAAAACGGGCCTGAATGCCTCACCACAGACACCAAACACGTTAGACATCCATAAAGGGAAAGGGTCAGCCTGATGATAAAGATTGTCACTCCTCGCTCTGATGTCCTCTCACTCGGCCCACCGATCAGCTCTCATATTGAGCAAGTTTAACTAACTGTAATCATAGCCAAGAATCCAGCCATTAAACTCCAATAAACAAACTTTTATCTTTCTTTTAACCAGCAGCCAAAAATGCACAAAGTAAACCAACCATATTCCACAGTCTGGGTTTGTTTCTGAAGGTAAATATTTAAAGGTTTCTGACTCAGATGACATTATTTCTTAAGAATCTGGTTTCCGAGCAAAACACAAAAGAGATTTTTCTCTCACAGCAGTGAACAAATTCCCTGGCCTTAAATCAAAGCAGGGGAGGTCTGATTGAAACATTAGCCATGCATGCACTTGTACTCCCCTGGAGGGACGAGATCAGGAATCCCACCCGTTTATGAGAAGAAGGCATCGTCTTGAGGAAACGGATTCAGATGTAAGGCAGGAAGATGTATACATGACAGAACAGATATGGTCATCTCAAACAGATCACGTCTGTATTTTAACGGATTTAACTGAAACCCTGTAGAAACTGTAGATATGAGTCTGAAAAACGTGTGATTTGGAGAGAAATTGAACTGCAGTTGACCTGTCAGCCAAAGAAGAGATCGTATGTAAGACACATGTTTATCAGCAGTTACATGGAAAGTATTGTTCGATTTTTTTAGTTGGAACAGAGTCTGAATGGATCCTTTAAAACCAATGGGAGTCTCTCCAGCAGCAGGTTTAAATGTTAGTATAAAAAAGGTGATTTATTTAAACTGGTCGTTTATTTTCTGACTGACAAATACCATTTGCACACAGGGTGAAATGCTTGCATGTGTGAACATGAACCCGCAGTAATCCTGGATGATTCAAACGAAACTTGAAAATCAGGAAAAACCAGAAAAACAAGACAGATGCTTAATGGTCCAGTAAAAACAACGGTAACAGCCCAAATATTTCCAAGTTCCCATCATCTAGCTGATGATTTTAGCTAAATTTGAAAGTAACTGGAGGAAGTCCTTGTTTATGTCATTCATGTTGTGCAGTGCAGCAGTACCACAGCATGAAACTACCACCGCCATGCTTTGCGGATCATAAAAGGGTATTAGAACTGAAAAACTCTAACTTGTTTGGGGCTCACTCCATGTAATATAAAACGGACAATGATGTACATAGTTTTTGCTTTGAAACATTTGTCAATTAGCATGTTTTTTTACCTACTGATGACATCACACAGTTCCACTTCTAATGGCTTCTGCCACATTCTTCATATATGTAGACGCCCTGTGGACGTAGACGCCCCGTGGACATGCACGCCCTGTGGACTGGCGATGCTGGTTGGAGCTGCCGTAGTAGCCGGCCGCCATCTTAGGTGGGTCTCCATTTTCCCCCAGTGGATTTATTTCTACTGAGGAAAGTGTTTACCCAACTAAAAAACACATTTTACTCTTTTTGTTTTACTAAATCAGACACATGACATGATAGTTAAAATATAGATACAATTAAACAAAGTAAATTAAAATATAAAATCCTAACAAGTATGCTAGAAAAGTCAATAGTAATCCCACATGATCTGCTCTTAGGTAGCACAACAAATGGGCATAGCTGCGCACTCAGCATGGACTCCAGTTGGGTTTGGAGAATGAGGAACCCATCCAATATGGCGGCAACATTGTTACGGTCTCCAGCACCCAATGAGGCGCCTATGTAGTCATGTCTATGGCTTCAGCTTCCTCTGATACTGTATACACACCCGATACTCATCCCATGCCCTCATCCTCATGAAACGTACTCCCTCCACATGCCGATCCCTGTTACTCTACCCTTCACTTCATAAAGAACGTCATATCTCAAGTATCAACCACAACCCCCCCTCACGAAATGGACATGCATTAATCTTGAGCTCATGTATGCTCAGAAGGGTCCAGAAATAGTCATGTGGGGAAGGACAAGTCCCTGGTCTCCCAAGAGTCCACAGTCTCCTGCTTTTATCAGTAAATCTGAGCTTTTTATGGTAACATTTTGAGTTTAAACCACTCAGAGTTTGGGAGGCTGTTATTTCTAATAATCTCAGGGGATTTATTTTACCTACATGACGTATGGGACGAATTAGATGATCAGTGGGAAGAAACTGGAAAAGAATTCATGTATCCAATAGTTTTCTTTCCCCCACATTCAGACCAAATTAACCTCTTGATTATATGTTTAATCTAAGCTCATCGTGTGTTATCTTAATACAGTTTTTCTCAATTGTTTACACACATTTTCTGGTACTTGAGACAAAATGACCAGAACATGTAACCAATTTACCAACCCTCTTAACCAATTCTGCTAAACTACAAGCACAATTCCTGCTTTGCACTCAAATTGCAAATCTAAAACACACTTTTTTCAAACATTACACGCACTTCTCTGCTGTTGGCACAATTTTCATGCAGAAAATATCTTGGTTTCACAAGGAACACACAGCTATTCAAAGATGCACACTGACTCATCACAAGGGCAAACACCCGTCACACAGTTTTACAATCAGCAATCAGAGCTTTAGCATAAAAGGGCAACAGGTGAGCTCTTCTGTTTTGGAGCAATGGATGCCAACATTGGAAACAGAGGCAGAGCCAGAGGAGTGAGAGTAAGAGGACGAGGACAGGGAGGATGAGGATGAGGAATAGGAAGACCAAGGACTGTAATCTCTGATGAGATCCGAGCCACTTTGGTTGATCATGTGGTCAACCATGGTCTTACAATGAGGGAGGAAGGCTGGGCAAAGAGTACAGCCAAATTTGAGCAGGTACACTGCAGCATCCATCATCTGGACTTTCCGAAATGGGAAATGGTAAGAAATCTTCTCTCACTAGAAAATGGTAGCACTGCATACCAATGCAATCAGTATTCAATGAGTTTAGTAGTGATGTTGCCTGCAGGACTGTTTAGTTGGACAGTAAAAATACTGTAAAGTATGTTTCCAGTATTTAGGAAATGTATACCTACTTTGTATTCACATTGTTTTACTATTTGTTTGGCAGAACTGAAAGATTACCAAAACGAGGAGGTCGGGAACATCTTCTGTCTCCTGAACAGGAAACTGAAATCATGAACATGGTCCTAGAAAACAATGCCGTAACATTACGGCAAATACAAGAAAAATAATAGAAAACAATGACATGTTTCAAAATATTGATAGGGTCAGGGTCAGCATATCAACTTTGTGTTGGTTGGGAATGGGATATACATTGTGTACAATGTTTTGCGGGAAAAATAATTTTACCATGTATTTTTGTGTTCGGAGTGTAAAAACAGTGTTCTGAAATATTTTACAATAAATGTATGTATATACTGTCTGTAGTAACTGTAACCAAAACGGCTTAAGTCATTATGATGAATGGAGAAGAAGTGTTTTCCATTCATCATAATGTTTTACACTGAGCACATAAGTGTTCTGCTGGTTCTTAAAAATGTCTATTCACATGATGGTTTGTGTGATAACAAAATCCCACTGTGAGGAGAAAACATCGTTTTGAATGTGAAGTTTCATTTTGCAGGTCAATTGAGGGGGGTTTGCCCATTGTGTGTGTGTGTGTGTGTGTGTTTTTTTATGGATTTGTGTGTAGAGTTGTGAGAATATGAGGCATGCTTTCAGAAAATGTGTGTAAACTGAGAAAAACTGTAAACTGGAAAACTGGGTCCAGTCAGCTTGAACCTCATACCACCCCCAGACCATGACCTGATACATATATTTGCTTTTAAAATAAAGCTCCGTTGTGCCGTTAAAGAGATCAGGCAGTTGTTGCAAGTGTTTCTCTTGAACCCCTGTGAGGGAATCTATTTTCCGAGGCCACAACAATGCTCCCTTTCTCCTCCACGCCTCATGCTTGATTGGTCGTACTGAATGAGACCCTGAGTGAAATAATCCATACACTCCTGTCCTGAACCCCCCCCCCCCCACACACACACACACACAACATCCACAGCAAGCTCACACCAATCCACATGCTCACACTTAACTTGTCACATGCAGAAGCTCATGAAACTCTCATGCTTGGACATCACAAAATAAAAGTGTTGCATTCACATGCACGCAGGCGTGCAAATAAAGGAGCTGAAAAAGCAGCAGGTAATGTATTTTTATGGAAATACCAGCAGATAAAAGTCTGCAACACCAGCATGGAAGCAAATGTGAAAAGATAGAGGTTTTGGTGCTCTCTTGTGGAGACCAGCGAGAAATGCATGACTCTGTTTGACCTTTTCAGAAAATTACTGAACAGCTCCATTATGGCCTTTGTAAGCAAGTTCCATCATAAATAAACTGCAAACTGTTGACTGCATTTTAGCATTTTACTTACTAATTTAATGTTTGGTAGATTAGTTGAAAGAAAAAAGTGTTTAAAAACAAAACAAAACACACATTATTGACTCACAGTTTTTCTCTATTGCTTACACACATTTTCTGAGAGCATGCCTCATATTCTCAGAACTCTACACACAAATCCAAAAAAAACCACAATGGCTAAAACCCCTCAATTAACTTGCAAAATGAAACTTCACATTCAAAACGATGTTATTTCTCCTCAAAATGTGATTGTTTTCAAATGACACACACAAACATATGAATAGACATTTATAAGAACCAGCCGAACACTTATGTGCTCAATGTTAAACACAATGATGAATGGAAAACACTTCTTCTCCATTCATCATAATGACTTTAGCCTTTGTGGTTCAGTGTTACACATACTACAGACAGTACATACATGTGTTGTACGTACTCAGTGATCCGGTCCAGTTTCTTTCACCTGAGACGCCTTGCAAATATCAAGCCTATTCTGTCGAGAGCCCACCTGGAGCAGGTACTGCATGCCTTTGTAATTTCTAGGCTTGATTACTGCAACTCTCTATATGCAGGGTTGTGTCAGTCAACACTGCGTCGCCTACAGGTTGTGCAGAACAGCGCAGCTAGGTTCCTGACTGGGACCAGAAAACGGGACCCCATCAGTCCGGTTCTGGCTTTCCTGCACTGGCTTCCGGTTTGCTATCGTGCACAATTCAAAATCCTCGTCTTTGTTTACAATTTCTTCCAGGGTGGTGCTCCCCCCTATCTGGCCACGCTCCTGAACAGACATTCGCCATCACGTGCTCTGCGCTCCTCTGACCAAGGCCTGCTCGCTGTCCCTCGTTCTAGGTGTCGTACTCGCGGGGACCGGGCTTTCTCAGTCCTAGCACCGTCACTCTGGAACCAGTTGCCACCCTCAGTTAGGCTGTCCCCATCTCTGCCAGTCTTCAAGAGTCGCCTAAAAACACACCTTCTCCGCTTGGCGTTTCCTGAACATGTTTGATTCGGCCCTCTTTTACGTTGAATTTCTTTCACAGTTTTCATTGATTCACTCTATCCCTTGTTTTACCCATCTGTCCTGTACTAGAATGTTTCACCTTTTTTTGTAATTTGAATTGCTTTTATTTTTGAATTGCTTTTATTTTTTATTTATTCACTATATTTGTACTTCTACTGTACCATGTTCAGCGCCTTGGGCTTCCTGACAGGGTTGCGGAAGGCGCTTTATAAATAAAGCTTTGATTGATTGATTGATTGATTGATTGTAAAATATTTCAGAATATTGTGTTTACACTCTGAACACACAAATACATGGAGTGGTCACTATTGTGAAGCACATCATTATGATTACAATATTGAAATATGTATAATTTCCTGTACACAGTGTTGAGTGTATGCATCAATTGTGGGACTCACTTGCACAGTTATGTCGCAATTATTTGACTCTTTCCGAGTTTTGTTCAAATGGCAGCCTGTAGACCTGCTTCATCCTGAGATTATATCTGCGCAAGACACGGTCCACTGTTGATAAACTGACCCTATCAATATTTTGAAACATGTCATTGTTTTCTATTATTTTTCTTGTATTTGCTGTAATGTTACGGCATTGTTTTCTAGGACCATGTTCATGATTTCTGTTTCCTGTTCAGGAGACAGAAGACGTTCCCGACCTCCTCGTGTTGGTAATCTTTCAGTTCTGCTAAACAAATAGTAAAACAATGTGAATGCAAAGTAGGTATACATTTCCTAAATACTGGAAACATACTTTACAGTATTTTTACTGTCCAACAAAACAGTCCACAGGCAATACTACTACTATACTCATTGAATACTGATTGTATTGGTATGCAGTACTGCCATTTTCTAGTGAGAGAAGATTTCTTACCTATTCAATTTGGAAAGTCTGGATGATGGATGCTGCCGTGTACCTGCTCAAATTTGGCTGTACTCTTTGCCCAGCCTTCCTCCCTCATTGTAAGACCATGGTTGACCACATGATCAACCAAAGTGGCTCGGATATCATCAGAAATTACGGTCCTTGGTCTTCTTTGTCCCCGTCCTCCCTGTCCTCGTCCTCTTACTCTCACTCCTCTGGCTCTGCCTGTTTCCAATGTTGGCATCCATTGCTCCAAAACAGAAGAGCTCACCTGTTGCCCTTTTATGCTAAAGCTCTGATTGCTGATTGTAAAACTGTGTGACGGGTGTTTGCCCTTGTGATGAGTCAGTGTGCATCTTTGAATAGCTGTGTGTTCCTTGTGAAACCAAGATATTTTCTGCATGAAAATTGTGCCAACAGCAGAGAATTGTGTGTAATGTTTAGAAAAAAGTGTGTTTTAGATTTGCAATTTGAGTGCAAAGCAGGAATTGTGCTTGTAGTTTAGCAGAACTGGTTAAGAGGGTTGGTGAATTGGTTACATGTTGTGGTCATTTTGTCTCTAGTACCAGAAAATGTGTGTAAACAATTGAGAAAAACTGTAAAATAAGTAAAAACCTTTTCATTGATTTTTCTTTTCTTTCTTGGTGTAAAAATCATAGTTTATGATGTAAACAAATAAATAATATTGGATATGTTGCCCCAAAAATACATTAAGAATTACACGTGTACGTTTTCACTTATTTAAAATATTTGTCAAATATAAATGAAAGCATTTATCAAACTAAGCATATCTGGTTCATTTAGATTTCATATACAAAAAACATTTACAATGTGTTTTTATTGTAATATAATTATGAATAAAATCAATCAGTTGATTGAATGGTCATTAAACGCATTAAACGGCTACGGGGCAGGATTATGTCGCTCTGATTGTGTGTGATGTTGGTGTGAGGTGGGCCAACCCACTGCTGTGTTAAAGGGGCTGACCTCAGACCAGTTCTAGATTATTTACAGCCTGAGTGTTGTCACATCCTGGATGATCCTCATAAACAACCACAGAAACAAGTAAGAAACACTCGACTTTACTTTGGTTTGTGTAGAAATTAATTAGCTAATTTGTAAAAAAAAAACTGTGAGAATGTCTTGAATTATTGCAAAATGGTATAAATCAGCTTTTTGTCCATGTCTTTATATTTGCAGATATAATTTAATGTTTATGTCATTCCTGAAATGACCAATGGGATGCTGCAAACTTTCTATTTTTTTATTTTATTTTTTTGCTCAATCTAACCGACTTTGTGTCATTTGATGATTTTAATGCTTTCGCTTAATTTTCTTTGCATCTAATTTAGTTTCACTTAGTAGCAAATTAACTGCAAACATGAGGCTGAGCACAATGACTGTCTTTTTTATAGCCATTGCAGAATAATAAAATGTCACATTGTTAATTTTGGTTCCTTTTAACACTAAACTGTGTGGAAAAAGTCTTCATAATTTTGTTCTTTTAGAAACTCTTCACTAATTTTATGAGTTTTCCTTCAAAATCTTAAAACAGCTTCTGTTTCAAACTGATTAAATGGAATTTAAAATAATTTGATATAATTCTGTTGTGCATTTATTTATTTTTTTGTTTATTTTGCATCCCCAGAATTAGAGGAGTTTCCCCTCAATTCTGGCCTCTTTAGAGCAGCTTGTCTGGCCCTGATAAGGTGTTCAGGGATGGCGAGGTCATCATGTAGACGTCTTATCTTTATGGACACTTAAAGGGTAAAGTGCCTCAGCAGGCTCTTTAACACACTTTAGGACATGTGGGCTTTATTTATCACATCAGCTGTTTCCTGTAATCTACAGCGTTGGTCTTTACAAAAGTCATGAGAAATAAAACTACAACACATATATAGTATCTGAAACTCACATATTTGTGAATAAGGAATGAATTTAGCAAAGAGCCTCCATAATTATATTAGAAGCCTCTTCTCATTAATTCATATTGTGTTTCTGTGTAAAAATTTTCAAAGATTTTGTCATTTTTAGCTTCCTGTTTGGTGACATTGTTTATAATATACAAGACTGATAAGCTAAAGGCTAGTCTGAGAGCAGCCAAACCGGCAAAAATTGTTGCCATCCGAAAAGTAACACAGAGTCCACGTTTTCTCCTCCTCCCTACTGGTTGAAAGTGGAATTATAACTATGGTAAACAACCCTGAAGCAGCCTGCTGTAGCTAGTGCTAACCAGCTAACATTAACATGAGCCAACTAATACTAAAATAAACCACAAAGTGAAAAGATCCACACTGTTGAAGAGAAATATTATTATTACAAGTCCAGTAGCAACAAAGTCAGGCCATTATCAATCCATTCACTCAGGTTTTAGCTCTTTACTTCGCCTGCAAAGACATCACTGGTGCTGGTGTCAAATAAGACACGGTGGGGGTGGGGGGTGTTGCCGCCCGCGGACTCGTCTCTTGACTGAATGTGAGATCTAATATGGACTGGGACTGTTAAATTACAAGCAGGGCCAGACCGCTGCGACCGGGAGCCCTGGCCTTCCAGATCAACTCATTCTCCACGGGCGGAGATCAGCCGGACATTAGCTACACGCTAGCGTGGTAAAACAACTCCTACGTCATCGCTCTACCGCATTTTTCTTGCTAAAAATGCCTGGAAAAACTCTGTTAGCTTTGTAGCTAATGTTCTGCAGATCACCAACTGTGGAGTAGTGTCGGCCCAAGCTGGGCAAGCAGCCCACTTGGCTAAGCGGCCCACCGGGACAGTGCCAGAATGCCAGATAGGCCAGTCCACCCCTGCTCAACAATCACTGAGATCGATGTTAAAGCTAGCTTAAAGTTTTAAACTACTTGGTGTTACTTTAAAACAGCTCTAATTTCTTTACTCTTACCGTGGTTCATGGAAATGTTAGTTCACAAATATTATATGCCAATTTATACATTTCAACAGTTTTTGTTTTTGGAGGGGGCTGAACTTAACCCTAGGAAGTACCAGAAGTGCTACATGCTGCTGATGATGTCACAATTGTAAATTTCCCAAAAAATTCCAAGTAGCTTTTGCATAAAAGAATTTCTGAAGGTTGGAGCTTTTAATATGGCAGCCATACTCTTTGGTCTTAGCTGCACTTAAGTTAGCCGTTAGCTCATCAATCCAGCAGCGTTTAAAAGCTACTTTGTCAAACTAAGTTTGTTCAAAAAGCTAACTAAATGTAAAAAATGAATAATTGTGAACTTCTACAAGCAGTTCAAAAATCTCAAACTGGAGGAGAAGTTGGTGTGTTTGTGTGTGTGTGTGTAAAGGCCACACATTTGGGACTTGGTATGCTTAATCTGTGGACTCAGTCAAAGAAGTGATGTGGTGGAAGTTAGGGAGGAACCATATCTGATGAAGGGTTAGCTGCTTGGGTTAGAGTGCAAACTGGATTACGGGACTTGACATGTCAGAGAGAAGACACCTAGACACAAATATACAAATCACATGTACCGTCCACACACAGGTGCACAAGTGGAGCTTAGTCGGAAGAACTGTTTTCACCCCCTGTGGGGAGCTTAAACTCCAAAATACCCCAGAGAAGCAAAAAGATTTGAAGCTGTTTGTGTTATTGGCTGCGGCTAAATGATTCCTGTTACTTCCAGGAGTCCGAGAGGTCCTACATGAGGAAGATGGAGACGAAAGAGAAAGCAGAAGCAGAATCTGAGGCCCCCGTCCCAGACAACGACAACTGCACCAGCATGGAGGACTTGGACAAACTGGAGTGTGAGCTGAATGCTAAACGTTTGGAGTTTGAAGCGGACGCAGACGTGTCGGAGCTTGAGGCGACGGCAGACCAACTGGAGCAGGTGATGGAAAACATGGAGACGCTGCTGCTGGACGTGGAGCAGCTCAGGGACAGCTGCAGCGATCAGGCCAGTGAGCTGCTGCAGGTGGCGGCGAACCTCAGGCAGCAGCAGGAGGATCTAAGGAAGAACTACACTAAGCTGTCACAAGAGCTGCAGGAGATAATGGATTCTGTGGAGGACCTGTTTGACACCAAGAGTGCCTTTGAGGCCAAAGAGAAGGAGGCAGAGAAACTGAACCGACTTCTCTGAGAGAGACAGACTTTGCGTTTGATTATAGAGTTAAAACCCACCATGAGGTGGTTCTTTTGACTTTAGGTGTTAGGGATACTTTTAAAGGGATTCGTTCAGATGTTAAGGTTTAAAGTGAGGCTTTAGTGACATTTTTGAATGATATTTATTGCTTATTTTTTCTTAGTGAATAAAAATAGTCCTAAAAATAATATAAATTGTTGTTTTCTCAAGTCTTGAGCCCACGCTGAGCTGTGCCAGTACTTTTCCTTCAACAAAGCATTCTGTACAAGTTTTCTCAGTTTGAAAGACTCCCATGGTTTGCCAACATTCTGGCACGTGAGCATAGCTTTTTATTTCCCCCCTGACTCTGGTCTATATTTCTTATTCTCCTCACATCCAAGCACGCTTCCCTGTGGTTTCTCACTAGAATTAAAACCAACCATAGCCTAAAAACAATGTTTTTCTCCTACCGGCTCCCCTGCTGTGACCTACTGGTCTATGTTTAGTGGTTATGGGATGTGTGAAATGGACAATCAGTGGCAAGTAGCTGGTAAAAAAAAAGAAAGTATAAAATCTATGGAAGTTCTGAAGCTTGCTTTCACCTTAGATTATTGTGCAATGACAAGTGTTTTTATGTAAGAGTGCAAATATTAAATTTTGTGTGTTAAAATACTTAATCTAGTTGTCTTTGTTCAAATGATGTAATTAACTTCTACACTACTGTGGAAGGCATATTTTAAACAAAAAAAAAACGTTTTCAAAAATCCATTTTCAATGACATATTATTAAAAACAGACGTGTAAGCCTTCCTAAAAAAAGAAAACCTGCATCTCTTTGTGTGGCTGAAATGTGACACCTCATGAGCCGAGGACTTGGCGAGCAGACCGAGTGAGAAGATAGAAAGCTGCGTGTCAGTGTCTCTGTTCACCTTGTAGGTGCAGGTTCCTCTGCGCTGCTGACCTACCAGCTTCGAGAAGGTAAGACTGAAAAAGGAGATGAAATTACATTTTATATTTTGCACACTTTCATCCCTCTTTTGTATATTTACAGTTGTTAAAAATGTTACAAATTCATGTGTGAAACGACTGAAATCGTAAAGATTTTTGCATTGAAAGTTGAGTTCAGGAGCAGCTTTTGGTCAACATGAGCATCCTGTACGTCCTTGGCATCCTGCAGCTGGCTGTTCCTGCATTTACAGTGAGTCACAGTTTTAGCATCGTTTGTGTTACGCTAGCTGGTGTCAAATGTGTTACAACAGGTGTACTGAAGGAGATTTTCAAAGTAAATATTGTTTGACCAAAGTTTCTTGGGAAATGTGTTTCTTTTAAAATTGAGAATCAAGCCAAGAATGTCATCTAGAAATAAATAATAAAATAATCTTTGTATTATTTTGTATTCAAAAGCTAATTTTGTTTGGTTGTGAATGTTTACTTTAACTTTTCATAAAAACTGCTGTTGGTGTCTGTCACTATACAATATAAATATATTTTGCATAAACTGATACTGATAAATATGGATTTAATGTGTGGAAAATCACAAGTTCACATACATTTAATCAGACACCTGAAACACATGTGAAATTTCATGGTTTTCTATGTGGGAACCAAGATTTTTCTTTTACATTTTAGCATGTTGTCATGTAACATTTCTGTGATGAAGTGTAAAAATAATCATGTTAAATTCAACTGTTCAAAAAATTTACTATGACTATTACTTTTGATTTTTAGATGATAATTATGGCGATTTTTGGTCAAATTTGAAGCACATCAATTGCTTTCTCACAACAGCCTGCAGTAAAAACACAAGACTGGGGAAAGAATACGATGCACAGTTAACTCAGACACACACACACACACACACACACACACACACACACACACACACACACACACGTAATTATATTTAGCCCAATGTAATGGTTTTTGCATGGAAAGAAAGATGGAAAGAGACACTATTCAAATGTCTTATGTAGATGAATGAATGAATGAATGAATGAATGAAACATCTGCTTTTTTACCTTCTCCATTTAAACCTTTAAATCCTAACAAATAAAATAAAAAAGTTCCATCCTTGACAAACTGAAGCTTACAGCAGAAACCATCTCAACTGTAAAAATCATAAACCATCGTGTAATTACTCCTCCTTGAACCATCACCTTATCGTGGTGGAGGAGTTTCCCCTAATGATCCTAGGAGCTATGTTGTCTGGGCACTTTGTGCCCCTGGTAGGGTCTCCCATGACAAATTGGTCTTAGGTGAAGGGTGAGACAAAGAACGGTTCAGCGGATCTTTCATGGATGTACAATCAAAGAGTCGGTGTACCCGGCCCGGAGGGTTACCGGGGTCCCACCCTGGAGCCAGGCCTGGGGTTGGGGCCCATGAGCGAGCGCCTGGGGGCCGGGCTTTCGCCCATGGGGTTTACCCCGGGGGACGAGAGGGTAGCTTCCCTGCGCCTTCGGGTTGGGAAACGGGTCCTGACTGTTTTTGTGCTTATGGGCCAAACATCAGTTCAGAGTACCCACCCTATTTGGAGTAACTGGGACAAGTGCTAAATAGTGCTCCATCAGGGGACTCCATTGTCCTGCTGGGGGGCAATGACAGCATGACCTGGAGGGGTGTGATTGGGAGGAACGGCCCGCCTGATCTGAACTCGAGTGGTGTTTCGTTATTGGACTTCTGTGCAAGCCGCAGTTTGGCCATAACGAACACCATGTTCAAACATGAGGATGCCCATCGGTACACTTGGTAACAGGGCAGCCTAGGTCGCAGGTCGATGATAGACTTTGTAGTCGTATCATCTGACCTGCGGCCGTATGTTTTGGACACCCGAGTGAAGAGAGGAGCGGAGCTGTCAACTGATCACCACCTGGTGGTGAGTTGGATCAGATGGCAGGGGAAGATGCCATGTAGACCTGGCAGACCCAAACGCATAGTGAGGGTCTGCTGGGAACGCCTGGCAGAAGAGCCTGTCAAGACTGTCTTCAACTTCCATTTCCGGCAGAGCTTTGACCGCGTCCCGAGAGCAGTGGGGGACATTGACTCCGAGTCGGCTTTGTTCCACTCTGCGATTGTTGAGGCAGATGTTGCTAGCTGTGGTCGCAAGGTGGCCAGTGCCAGTTGTGGTGGCAACCCCCGTACTCGCTGGTGGACACCAGAGGTTCGGGGAGCCGTCAGGCTGAAGAAGGAGGCCTACAGGGCGTGGCTGGTTTGGGGGTCTCCAGAGGCAGCAGACAGGTATCGGATAGCCAAGCGGGGTGCAGCAGTTGCAGTTGCCGAGGCAAAATCTCGGGCATGGGAAGAGTTTGGTGAGGCCATGGAGAAAGACTATCGATTGGCTCCAAAGAGGTTCTGGCAAACTGTCCGGCGTCTCAGGAGAGGAAGGCAGCAACTCGCTCACACTGTTTACAGTGGGGATGGGGAGCTGCTGACGTCAACTGGGGCTATAGTCGGACGGTGGAAGGAATACTTTGAGGAGCTCCTCAATCCCACCTATGCGCATTCCGAGGAGGAACCAGAGCCGGGAGACCTGGGGATGGACTGTCCAATCTCGGGGGCAGAAGTTGCTGAGGTAGTCATACAACTACACAGCGGTGGAGCCCCGAGGGCAGATGAGATTCGTCCTGGGTATCTCAAGGCTATGGATGTTGTAGGGCTGTTGTGGTTGACACGTCTCTGCAACATTGCGTGGCCATCGAGGGCAGTTCCTGTGGAGTGGCAGACCGGGGTGATGGTCCCCATCTTTAAGAAGGGTGACCTGAGGGTGTGTTCCAACTACAGGGGGATCAGACTCCTCAGCCTCCCTGGAAAGGTCTACTCCAAGGTACTGGAGAGGAGGGTCCGATCGATAGTTGAATCTCAGATTGAGGAGGAGCAATGCGGTTTTCGTCCTGGCCGTGGAACTGTGGACCAGCTCTATGCCCTTGCAAGGGTGATGGAGGGGTCATGGGAGTTTGCCCAACCAATCCACATGTGTTTTGTGGATTTGGAGAAGGCTTATGACCGTGTCCTCAGGGGCACCCTGTGGAGGACGCTCCAGGAGTATGGGGTGAGTGGCTTTCTGTTAAGGGCCATTCAGTCCCTTTACCAGAGGAGCGTGAGATTGGTCCGCATAGCCGGTAGTAAGTCGGACCTGTTCCCGGTGAGGGTTGGACTCTGCCAGGGCTGCAGTTTGTCACCGGTTCTGTTCATTACCTTTATGGACAGAATTTCTAGGCGCAGCCATGGTGTGGAGTGTGTCAAGTTTGGTGGCAGGAGATTCTTGTCTCTGCTTTTTTGCGGATGATGTGGTCCTCCTAGCTTCATCCAGCTCTGACCTTCAGCTCTTGCTGGGTAGGTTCGCAGCTGAGTGTGAAGCGGCTGGGATGAGGATCAGCACCTCCAAATCTGAGACCATGGTTCTCGACCGGAAAAGGGTGGCTTGCCAACTCCGGGTCGGGAGAGAGGTCCTACCTCAAGTGGAGGAGTTTAAGTATCTCGGGGTCTTGTTCACCAGTGAGGGTAGGAGGGATCAGGAGATCGACAGGCGGATTGATTCGGCATCTGCAGTGATGCGGACGCTGAGCCGATCTGTTGTGGTGAAGAGGGAGCTGAGCCAGAAAGCCAGGCTCTTGATTTACCGGTCAGTCTACGTCCCAAACCTCACCTATGGTCATGAGCTTTGGGTAATGAGTGAAAGAACGAGATCGCGGTTAAACGCGGCCGAAATGAGTTTCCTCTGTAGGGTGGCCGGGCTCAGCCTTAGAGATAGGGTGAGGAGCTCGGACATTCGGGAGGGACTCGGAGTAGAACCACTGCTCCTACGGATTGAAAGGAGTCAGTTGAGGTGGTTTGGGCATCTGGTCAGGATGCCTCCTGGACACCTCCCTGGGGAGGTGTTTCGGGCATGTCCTGCCGGCAGGAGGCCCCCGGGTCGACCCAGGACATGTTGGAGAGGTTACATCTCCAATCTGGTCCAGGAACGCCTTGGGGTCCTGCCGGAGGAGCTGGTGGAGACCCGGACACGGGTCGCGGAGGAAGACGATGACAATGACGTAGCAGAACTAAACAATACATTGAGCATTGATCAGCTGCAGTATTTATATCCTCCACCAGAGGGCAAAAGACGTGTATGAGATCTGAGTCACCAGATTCTTGTGAAAAGGACTAAGTCTAGTATACAGGTAGAGTTAAATGTAATTTAAACAAATAAGACGAAGTTCACGCTGAACTTTTTCTAATTTTTCAGGTCTTTTAAAAGTGTGGTTTACTCGTTCATGCAATACATTTGCAGTGTAAATCAATGCCTTATGAGTCATTTAAAAAAAGCTGCAATGCTCCTGTTCCGGGAATGCAGAGGTGGTTAAAAACAGCACATTTGCTCATTATTATTAATGATATGCACACACCTTGCTTCTGATTGGCTAACAGAATGTTTTCAGGCATTTTGCAAAGTCACTATCACCAAGACACTCTCTCTATCCCTCTCCTCACTGCAAAAAGCCTTTAAGCCAAGATGGGCCAACCCATGACTGCAAATTTACAGTGTGACATCACAGTGTTAGGATTTTCAAATCCTAGAGTTTCACAGTCTAATTTAAATCAGAAGCTAATGCAGAAGATAGGTGTAGGAGACTTTTTCATGTTCAGCCTGCATGAAAAACTCAGAGTGACCGATTATAATAAAAAATAATCATTAAAAAAAATTTTCAGTGTTCCACACCTTTAAAAAACCTTTTATTCCCCCAAAGTTCACTTTAAATAACGTCCACATTTCTTTAAGTTTGAACAAAAAATATGTGTAGTGTGTTCTTATTCTTTTACTTGCAGTGATGCTGCAGCATATTGTAAACACGTTATGCAAGTCATAGGTTGGTTTGCGGCTACAAGTTGTAGCTTCTATTTTAGCGTCTCATTGTGCTCCCCATGTGTGTTAGTGGCTTGAGGTGCTGGGATTTGGTGCGTGACAGTACTCGGGGTTCCTGAGCGAGTGGGAGTTTCTGTTTTTATTGCATTTTTAGATGTTTTTTAACATCTTTTTTTTTTTTTTTTTTTTTTACATTTTATTCATCCAGCTGACACAGCCGGTCGATGACTACTGGGGAGAGTTTGGGGCTTTTGGGCCCTGCAGCCAAACCTGCGGCACCGGAGTGGCAATGAGAACCAGGAATTGCATCACTTCAAGGTCAAACAGAGCAACATCAAGGAGAAATCATCATTTTATTTTCAGAATCCAAAATTACTTTTGTACAACTCACATTGTTCATTTAGTAACTAAAGATGTTTTCAATTCTGCAGGACAGATGGGGGACACAACTGTGTGGGATCCTCCAAGTCCTTCCGTACTTGTAATACACATGTAATTAAACATAATTCTTCTTTTAAAAACCACACAGATTTAACATGCCGTAACTTTACTTCTCCATATCATTGGTTGTAAAAGGCGTGCCCAGTTGGATCAAGAGATTTTCGGGAGGATCAGTGTTCTGAGTTTGACAGAGTGGATTTTCAGGGGAAGCGTCACACATGGGTGCCTTACTATGGAGGTGAAGAATCTCTGTTTTAGCTTAAACACAAAGAGCAAGAATTAAGTTGTTTGCTTTTCTTGCCCCATTCAGGATCTATTAAGACTTATCTTTTTATTATTAAATGATAGGAGCAGAATTAATCGTGCTTCCACCGTTTCTAACCTTGCAATACCCGTGTTTTGTTTAAAATGTGACAAAATACACAGCGTAACAGAAATGATACGCAGAAAACATCTGACCCACGTTGTTGATTCCTTCAATATTTTAGCATCCAATCCGTGCGAGTTGAACTGCGTACCACGAGGACAAAATTTCTTCTACCGACACCGCCCAGCGGTGGTAGATGGGACTCCGTGTTACGTGGGGCGCACCGACATCTGTGTGGAAGGCATCTGCAGGGTGAGACTTGAAAATAATGTGGATTTTAACCTTTGATTCAGATCAATTTTAAATTCTGAATCCTATGTCTGTGTCTGGGATGAAGATTAAACACTTTACCACAAATCCCTTGTCAGTTTTTGAGTTTTAATTAAGCAAATTTACTGTAATTTATTCTATATCAGCTGCTGGTCCATGGAGAGTTTATGGGATTAGACAACGACACAAGTTCTGTTCACTCGGCTACTCCGGTTGCTGTTGCGCCTGATCCAAGAGAGACGTTCGCATACACCTACAGGGCGGGGGTTTACGCCGAGTGTTCTGCCACCTGTGATGGAGGCATGCAGTATCGAAGTGTGGAGTGTCTGGTTCAGGACCCGTCCAACCCCAGGGTGGTGGACGAGTCTTACTGCATCGCCCAGCGTCTGCAGAGACCACTGAGTCAGCAGGCCTGCAACATGCAGCCGTGCTCTGCAGAGTACAGCGTCTCCAGCTTCAGCGTGGTTCGTAGCTTGAACAGAGCAACGTTTGCATGATTTTCTTGCTTTCTTTTGCTTGAAAAATGTGTGACGTTGGCATCTAGCTTAGCTCAAATGAAAAACTGTATGTTACCATGTCGGATTATCAGTGTTCGGTGACCTGTGGAGAAGGGCAGCAGACGAGGGAGGTGGTCTGTGTGGGACCAAGAGGGGAACATCTCCCTGACCGTAACTGCAGAGGACTGGCACGACCTGCTTCTGTCCAGGCCTGCCGCCGACCTGCCTGTCACACACACGTAACCTGGCATGTAACAGAGTACGGACTCGTAAGTGAGAAGAAAATACCTTTTGCACTCTGCTTTTCATTGCAGTGCTTGCACATCATTATCCTTTCTTGTCTCCACAGTGCACTAGAAGTTGTGGTGGTGGGGTTAGAGAGAGGAAAGTTGGTTGCTTCGATACAGACTTGAACCCTTACCCCGAGGATCAGTGTGGAGTAGCAAGCAGACCTTCATCTGTGGAAACGTGCAATTCTCAGTCCTGTCATAGATCGCAAAGTGAGTCAATTACCTGTCGGTGAGTCACTTTTGCTTTGATTTTTCATGCTGTTTCATGTTTTAAGCTTGTTTGTCTGCAGTGGTTCCAAGCATTCAGGACCCAGGAGTGGGGAGGAGTGCTATAAGATTTGTGCCTCACGATCCAAGAGAACATTCAGGTGTAGTAGAAGGCTGAACGTTTGTGTGGAAAGGTCCTCCATCTACATTCTTTGTGGTTCTGCATCTATTTTTTTCAGACACCACAGAGTGTGGTTGTTGCTGTAGGCGCCATGGTTCATTTTTCTAAGTTCCAGAAATATACAGTTGAAAAAACTAAAGCCACGTGTGTTTTTATTGGTAGTTGTTGTGATTGATAAAGTTTATTAATAATACATTTTAGTTAAGAATGGTCTAAAAACTTAATAATATTCCATTAATTTGTGACTTTGACGCCGTGTTGGTTGATTTGCTTCAGCTTCCGGACCCGACACAAACACTGAGCACGATCCCTACCCTCCTGTGATAGGTCCTCATTGTGTGCAGTCCTTATACGGTTGCTGTCCTGATGGACACACTTCTGCAACTGGACCCAGGGACCAGGGATGCTCATCTGCCGAGTGTCTTCGCAGCAGGTACGTTTTTTTTTTTCAATCAAGGAAAGGTATTTGGCTCGACCATCTGTAAGTTATTTTGCAATTTTTAGGTATGGCTGTTGTTTGGATGAGGTGACACCTGCACGAGGACCAGGAGGAGCTGGATGTCCTGAATACCAAACAAGGGTAGAAATTGCATTCCCTTCATTTATTTAAGCTTTGAAATGATGAATTTCTAATCTAACTGAAGGCTAAGTTACTAATTTCCATCATTTGTCTTCTTTTAGGCATCAACCCATAGAGAGAATACGGGTGTGGATGAGGATAGCAATTCAGCTGTTCCGGTTTCTCATCCAAGGGAGATGTTCGCATACACCTACAGGGCGGGGGCTTATGGCGAGTGTTCTGTCACCTGTGATGGAGGCATGCAGTATCGAAGCGTGGAGTGTCTGGTTCAGGACCCGTCCAACCCCAGGGTGGTGGACGAGTCTTATTGCATCGCCCAGCGACTGCAGAGACCACCGAGTCAGCAGGCCTGCAACATGCAGCCGTGCTCAGCAGAGTACAGCGTCTCCAGCTTCAGCGTGGTCCGTAGCTTGAACAGAGCAACGTTTGCATGATTTTCTTTTTTTTTTTTTTTTTTTTTTTTTTTTGTTAATACTAGTTAACTGGAAAATGTTACTGTGTTGGATTATCAGTGTTCGGTGACCTGTGGAGAAGGGCAGCAGACGAGGGAGGTGGTCTGTGTGGGACCAAGAGGGGAACATCTCCCTGACCGTAACTGCAGAGGACTGGCACGACCTGCTTCTGTCCAGGCCTGCCGCCGACCTGCCTGTCACACACACGTAACCTGGCATGTAACAGAGTACGGACTCGTAAGTGAAAGGAAAAATACTTTTTGGGCTAATTTTTCATTGCAGTGCTAGCACATTTTTATCCTTTCTTGTCTCCACAGTGCACTAGAAGCTGTGGTGGTGGGGTCAGAGAGAGGAAAGTCAGTTGTTTTGATACAGACTTGAACTCTTACCCCGAGGATCAGTGTGGAGTAGCTAGCAGACCAACTTCTGTAGAGTCGTGCAACACACACCCTTGCCCAGGAGTGCAAAGTGAGAAGAATAATCTGATGACGTAGCTGTTGACTTGACTTTTGTCTTTTTTGAAATTTCCCTTTATTCCCTGTTTTCTTCTAGTGGTTCCAAGTGTTCAAGATCCAGGGAGTGGAAGCACCATGAGGAGATTTGAGCCCCATGTTTCAGGAGAAACTTCAGGTATGGGTGACAGACTATAGAAATACTTTTAATGAAAATCTCAAGTATTAAAAAACTCCAAGCAGTTACCTTCACCTCCATCTTACTGGTTGAAAGTAGAATTATGACTGTCGTAAACATCCCAGCAACAGCTTGCTGTAGCTAGTGCTAACAACAAGCTAACACTAACAACTAATACTAAAATTAACCACAAAGTAAAAAGAGCCACACTGTTGGACAAAAGATTCTGCTTACAAGTCCAGTAGCAACAAAGCCAGGTCACCATCAGTCCATAATTTTGTAGCCTTGTTTAGCTCTGAAAGGTCAAATTTACTTTACGTTGGAAACATTATTTTTTTAAATCAAAAATAACTTTGGAAAATGTATGCCATACCATCAATCAATCAATCAATCAATCAATCAACTTTTATTTATATAGCACTTTATCCTACAATACATGCAACTCAAAGTGCTTAACAAATTAAAAAAGGCCCCACATATCCACATTCCCTCCCATCCCCAGAATTTTAAAAACAGACTGACAATAAAAACCCCTTTACAACACTCATCCTCCGGCACACACACACACACACACACACACACACACACACACACACACACACACACACACACACACACACACACACACACACACACACACACACACACACACACACATATACATACATACCCCCGTCCCCATGGTAAAAAACATGATTGACTGAGATCAGATGAGCCAGACCAGCTAAGATGAGGATGAGGAAACGCCATCAGGGGAGCCATCTGCCCTGGCAGCAGTAGATCCACAGCAGCAGCCGAGGCACTGACACAGGGCGCCCAGGGCAGGGAGGGCAGAGACCTCCACCTCCACCTAGGCACACCTGGAAAGCACCCAGGCCGCCACAGCCGACCACCGCCGCCGAGGCAGAGGGCTCTGTCTTGTTCTGTGTCCCTCTGTCCCCAGCCTCCTCCAGTTACCACTCCAGGTTCTCCTCTTATGTCCCATTATTATCCCCAGCCCTCTCTAGACTTCCCTCTGGTATCCTCCTAATCACTCCCTATTCCTAGTCAATCTTATTTTAGTCCTCCTCATCCATCTAGTTATTAGTTATTAATTTTTGGCCCTCAGTCTTTAGGTTTAGTTTTATCCGTGTTTTATAGGTTAAGGTTTATCTGCCATCCTGCTAGTTTCTTTCCCCCATATACAGGTGCTGGCCAGTAAATTAGAATATCATCAAAAGGTTGAAAATATTTCAGTAATTCCATTCAAAACGTGAAACTTGTACATTATATTCATGCAATGCACACAGACCAATGTATTTCCGATGTTCATTACGTTTAATTTTGATATTTATAGGTGACAACCAATGAAAACATCAAATCTGGTATCTCAGAAAATTAGAATATTCTAAAGGCCAATGAAAAAATGTTTGTTTCTCTAATGTTGGCCAACTGAAAAGAATGAACATGAAAAGAATGTGCATGTATAGCACTCAATACTTAGTCGGGGCTCCTTTTGCCTCAATAACTGCAGTAATGCGGCGTGGCATGGACTCGATCAGTCTGTGGCACTGCTCAGGTGTTATGAGAGCCCAGGTTGCTCTGATAGTCGTCTTCAGCTCCTCTGCATTGTTGGGTCTAGCGTATTGCATCCTCCGCTTCACAATACCCCATAGATTTTCTATGGGGTTAAGGTCAGGCGAGTTTGCTGGCCAATCAAGGACAGGGATACCATGGTCCTTGAACCAGGTGCTGGTGGTTTTGGCACTGTGTGCAGGTGCCAAGTCCTGTTGAAAGGTGAAGTCTGCATCCCCATAAAGTTGGTCAGCAGCAGGAAGCATGAAGTGCTCTAAAACTTCCTGGTAGACGGCTGCATTGACCCTGGACCTCAGGAAACAGAGTGGGCCAACACCGGCAGATGACATGGCACCCCACACCATCACTGACGGTGGAAACTTTACACTGGACCTCATGCAACGTGGATTCTGTGCTTCTCCGCTCTTCCTCCAGACTCTGGGTCCTTGATTTCCAAAGGAAATGCAGAACTTGCTTTCATCAGAAAACATAACTTTGGACCACTCAGCATCAGTCCAGTCCTTTTTGTCCTTGGCCCAGGCGAGACGCTTCTTGCGCTGTTTCATGTTCAAGAGTGGCTTGACACACGGAATACGACACCTGAATCCCATGTCTTTCATGAGTCTCCTCGTGGTGGTTCTTGAAGCGCTGACTCCAGCTGCAGTCCACTCTTTGTGGATCTCCCCCACATTTTTGAATGGGTTTGTCGTCACAATTCTCTGCAGGGTGCGGTTATCCCTAGAGCTTGTACACTTTTTTCTACCACATTTTTTCCGTCCCTTCGCCTGTCTGTTAATGTGCTTGGACACAGAGCTCTGCGAACAGCCAGCTTCTTTAGCAATCACCTTTTGTGTCTTGCCCTCCTTGTGCAAGGTGTCAATGATTGTCTTTTGGACAGCTGTTAAGTCAGAAGTCTTCCCCATGATTGTGGTGCCTTCAAAACAAGACTGAGAGACCTTTTAAAGGCCTTTGCAGGTGTTTTGAGTAAATCAGCTGATTAGAGTGGCAGCAGGTGTCTTCTATATTCAGCCTTTTCAGAATATTCTAATTTTTTGAGATACCAAATTTGGAGTTTTCATTAGTTGTCACTTATGAATATCAAATTTAAATGTAATGAACATTGGAAATACATTGGTCTGTGTGCATTGCATGAATATAATGTACAAGTTTCACGTTTTGAATGGAATTACTGAAATATTTTCAACCTTTTGATGATATTCTAATTTACTGGCCAGCACCTGTAGATTATTGTATGCACCTGCCTTGCCTCCATCTCTCACTACTCCCGCCTGTCACCTGTTTCCCTGATTGTTTCCCTCTGTGTATATAACCCTGTCTGTGTCTTTCAGTGTTGTTGGTTCATTGTAATTGTCAGCGTGTTCTGTCCTCCTCTAGTTAGAATAGAATAGAATAGAATAGAATAGAATAGAATAGAATAGAATAGAATAGAATAGAATAGAATTCAACTTTATTGTCATTGCACATGTACAGGTACAGGGCAACGAAATGCAGTTTGCATCCATCCAGAAGTGCTTTAGCAGTGATATAGATGTATTACAATATAAATTAGCAATAATATAGATGTGTAAGTATATTACAGAAATGGTTCTATTACGTGTGTTATAATGTACATGGTATGAAGTATGTTATGAATATTCTATGACTATAAGTATGTACAGGCTGCAGTTAATACAAGCAGTCCATGAGTTTAACATGTGTCATATGTCAGGAGGCAGAGTTGAGGAGTCTGACAGCTGTTGGGAAGAAACTGTTCCGGTACCTGGTGGTCTTAGTCCGGAGGCTCCTGTAGCGCCTCCCAGAGGGCAGCAGGGTGATCAGCGCATGTGATGGGTGATTGTGGTCTCTGATGATTTTCGCTTCCTGTAGATGTCCTTTATGGCAGGAAGTGGTGCTCCGGCGATGCGCTGGGCAGTTTTCCCGACCCTCTGCAATGCCTTCCGGTCCGAGGCGGAGCAGTTCCCATACCAGACTGTTATACAGTTGGTCAGGATGCTCTCGATGGTGCAGCGATAGAAGTTCACCAGGATGTCTGAGGACAGGTTGTTCTTCCTCAGAGTCCTCAAGAAGAAGAGGCGCTGGTGAGCCTTCTTGACCAGCTTGGAGCAGTTGGTAGTCCAGGTGAGATCCTCGGAGATGTGGACTCCCAGGAACTTGAAGCTGCTCACACGCTCCACTGCCGTCCCCTTAATATGGATGGGTGGATGTGGGTCAGCATTCCTCCTGTAGTCCACGATTAGCTCCTTAGTCTTCTCAGTGTTGAGCAGCAGGTTGTTTGTGTCGCACCACTCAGTCAGACGGTCCACCTCCTCCCTGTAGGTGGTCTCATCGTTGTCACTTATGAGGCCAATCACCGTGGTGTCATCTGCAAACTTAATCATGGTGTTGGAACCATCATACTGTCGTGGGTGAAAAGGGAGTAGAGGAAAGGGCTCATCACACAGCCTTGTGGTACACCAGTGTTCATTGTGATTGTTGATGAGCAGCGGTTATCCAGTCGGACATGTTGAGGGCGGTTGGTCAGGAAGTCCAGTAACCATTTGCAGGTGAGGGAACTGATCCCCAGGTCTGTCATTTTCCTGATGAGTTGTGAGGGGTGGACTGTATTGAATGCTGAACTGAAGTCTATAAACAGCATTCTGGCATAGGTGTTTGTATTGTCCAGGTGTGAGAGGACAGAGCGCAGTGCAATGGAGACTGCATCCTCTGTGCTCCTGTTCTGGCGGTATGCAAATTGGTGTGGGTCCAGGGTGGGGGGGATACTGGATTTGAAGTGTGCTAAGACCAGCTGCTCTAAGCACTTAGTGATGATGGGGGTGAGTGCTACCAGGCGGTAGTCATTGAGGCTAGATGGGTTGGAGTTTTTGGGTATCGGGACGATAGAGGTGGATTTGAAACAGGCCGGTACCACAGCATGGGCCAAGGACAGATTGAATATGTCTGTGAGCACTCCTGCGAGCTCCCCAGAGCACGCTCTGAGAACACGCCCAGGGTTGCCAGCAGGGCCTGCAGCCTTGGGGACATTGATCCTGCTCAGCACCGCTCGTACATCGGTGGGGGAGAGAGTCAGAGGTTGGTGGTCTGGCGTCATGTCTGTTATGGTTGTGGTTGTGAGGTTCCCTCGCTCAAATAAAAGTTGTTGAGCTCGTTGAGGAAGGAAACATCAGAGGATGCGGTGGAGGGTTTGGTGATCCTGTAGTCTGTGATGGTCTGGAGTCCTTGCCACATGCGTCGGGGGTTGGAGTTGGAGAAGTGTTCTTCTATCTTCTTTTTGTAATGGTGTTTGGCTTTTTTTGATGCCCTTCTTTAGATCAGCCCCGGCTGTACTGTAGGCGTGTGCATCTCCTGTCCTAAAAGCGATGTTGCGGGCCTTCAGTAGGAGACGAACATCCCGGTTCATCCAAGGCTTCTGATTGGGGTACATGGTGATCCTTTTCTGGGTGGTGACACTTTCTGTGGTTACGGAGATGTAATCCAGTACAGATGAGGCGTACTGGTCCAGGTCTGTGTTGGTGAACATATTCCAGTCTGTGCTTTTAAATCTGTCCTGGAGCACCGCATCTGTCCCCTCTGACCACACTTTAATTGTCCTCACAGCAGGTTTCACACGTTGGATGAGTGGTGAATACCGAGGTGTGAGGAACAGGGAGAGATGGTCCGACTGTCCAATGTGGGGGAGGGGTGTTGCTTTGTAGGCTCCAGCCAAGTTGGAATAAGCATGGTCTAAAGTCTTGTCTCCTCTAGTGTGGCAGGAGACATGTTGGTAGAATCTGGGGAGGACTGTCTTTAAGTTGGTGTGGTTGAAGTCGCCAGCAACAATAAAAGCAGCCTCAGGGTGTTTATTCTGGTGTTTGTTAATGGCTGCAGAAAGTTCTTTCATGGCCAACCTAGCATTAGCGTCGGGGGGGATATACACTGCAGTAAGTATGATTGAGGTGAGCTCTCTGGGGAGATAATAAGGTCTGCATTTGACCATTAAAAACTCCGCATTGGGTGAGCAGTGACTCTCAGTAA